>NW_010972631.1:48564-138341 GCF_000737465.1 Haliaeetus leucocephalus
TTGTTCATCCATGCAGGTCTCCTGGCCTTTTTGCCTGACTTCCTCTTTGTTGGGATGCATCGCTCCTGAGCTTGGAGGGGGTGATCCTTGAATGTTAACCAGCTTTCTTGGGCCCCTCTTCCCTCCAGGGCTGTATCCCATGGTACTCGACCAAGCAGATCCCTGAAGAGGCCAAAGTCTGCTCTCCTGAAGTCCAGGGTAACGAGCTTGCTGTGTGCCCTCCTCACTGCCCTGAGGATCTTGAACTCCACCATTTCATGGTCACTGCAGCCAAGGCTGCCCCTGAGCTTCACATTCCCCAACCAGCCCCTCCTTCTTGGTAAGAACAAGGTGCAGCATAGCACCTCTCCTTGTTGGCTTCTCTATCACTTGGAGAAGGAAGCTGTCATCAGTGCATTCCAGGAACCTCCTGGATTGCTTATGCTCTGCTGTGTTGTCCCTCCAACAGATACCGGGGTGCTTGAAGTCCCCCTGAGGACCAGGGCTTGTGAACGTGAGGCTGCTCCTATCTGTCTACAGAGGGCCTCATCTGCTCGCTCTTCCTGGTCGGGTGGCCTGTAGCAGACCCCCACTATAACGTCACCTGTCCCTGCTCCCCCTTTAATCCTGACCCATAGGCTCTCAGTCAGCTCCTCACCCACCCCCAGGCAGAGCTCCATGCACTCCAGCTGGTCACTGACACAGAGGGTGACAGCCCCTCCTCGTCTCCCCTGCCTGTCCTTCCTAAAGAGCTTGTATCCTTCCATTCCAACACTCCAGTCATAGGAGCCATCCCACCACATCCCCGTGATGCCAGTAAGATTATGGCCCTGCAAGCTATACATATATATATACATGCATACATATATATGCATGTAATACCTATATAAGCATATAAAGAGAGACTGTAAGAGAGAGAATAAGACTGAGAATGAGAAAGACCACTGCCCGAATTTTAAAGGCATACAGACTGTGGCCATTTATAACAGTGTGATACTGAATGCAGAGAAGGTCAGTAGCGTTTTACTGAATCATAGAAAGACTTCTTTGAAATAAATGATCTATAAACTTTGTAGATACTCACTATGATTCCTTTAGGAAATGTTAAGACAACAGTTTAGGAAAAATGCACAGAAATAATTGCACAGCTAATTAATATCTACATGTTCAATTGTTAGTCTTGGGAAATGGATTGCTTGCATTTTTTTCTGAAACTTGGCAAAGTAGCATCATTGTGTCTCTTCAGTGTTACTTTCTACTGATGTAATATTGAGGCATTCTATTCAAATTAGAGTAATTTCTAAATATGAATACTATGCATGTCAGCATAGTCTTCCAAAACAAATTTCACTCAGACTAAATTTCATTTTTTTCCTTTACATAATATCTCTGTACCAAATGTGTCAGAAAGACATCAAATAAAATATGGCAATATTTGAAGACAAAGCACAAACTGTCAGAATTTAAATAATAAAAATATTTATCAACCGCTCCACTCCCCACCCACTATGGCTGCCTGCACCATAACCAGAAGTTCACTATTTCAAGGAAAGAATAAAAGTGTTCTTTAAAGAAAGAATCCCTTTTAAAGATTATTAGACTACTAAATCCCACAGGTGCATTCCCAGAACCTGCTTAACACAGCCAGCTCTACTGGGCAGCAAGTTCAAAAGGCAAGGCCCTTGACATTCCCTACCCAGCTCACTCTTCTGTTCATACAGAGCACATCTCTACCTACTTTCCTGTCCCTGTTGTCTAAATGGCCTGCAGTGTCTAACTGGGAATGCTATTTCCCTCAAATTCTCAAGCAGGCATTTAGTCCAGTTCAAAGTCTGACTCTATGTGTCCAAATTCAGGATTGAAGCCATGCAGTCACATACAGTGTCACTGTCAGTGGTTATGCTTTAGGGGACATAGATATGCTATGTTAACACCAGTCAGAGAGGATAAGCTCAGAATGATAAAGACCAAATAAATTCAGGATCTTTTGCCCTGGCTTTCTAATTTTGAATATTTAAGGTACCTCCAGGTCTTCTGGTCTTCAGGCTCTGCTCTGCAGCCTCAAAGTCAGAAACATTTTTTAAGGGGTTCTGACCTGAGCGGTTTTCTGTAGGAGGAAAATTTTATATCAAATGCCAAAAAAATTGTGAAGCTGTGAGTTTTACTGTGAGAATTGCTAGCTTACCTTTGATTCATATGTAGTGTTTGCTTTCTCACTATTTGTAAGTAAATTTCAAGCAACTGTTTCTAGTTTTTCTCATCAGACACTGTTTCTTGTAAAGGGGTGATACATGAATGGAAATTATTTTGCAAAATAATTAAAGGACAAATATTCAACATGCTTTGGAGACAAATAACCTCAGTTCTATTTCAACTTTAAATACATCCATCACTTTTTGAAGTGCTGATTAGACATATGTATCATATTTTATTTTGCAAAACTGTTTACTAATAATAGCATTGGATACGTATTTGTTAGTGGTATTCAGCACTCATACTACAAGTATCATTAGGGTATCATAAAATTTGGAAGACTTGCCATTCTTTAATACACTTGAATTCATGAAAGAACTTTATTCATCTGATATGTTTCATAAACGTTAGACCTTTGCCAATTTACACATCAGAGATGAGAAAGTCCTTCTAGGCTTGCCTAGGACTCATGAATTCACTGTCATTCACCTTCATTAGGTGTAGGATGAAAAAAAACCACCCTGAAAATTGTCAATATTTATACATTTATATTTAGATATTCTGACATTTCCTGTATGAGAGTGAGATCGATTCAAGAGAGATGAATGAAAGTGTTGACATTTTTCTGTTGGAAAGTTTTCTGCTGGCATTAATTAAGATTTCTTAAACTCATGAACTTTGATAGCATTAAATACTTAATTTGATATTTTCACTCAAGTATTAGAGAAGGCAAGTGTGAAGACTGTATTTAATTTTTTGACATCCATCACTAGGAGTACTATGTCCTAAGAAAAAACTGTCTTATTTAGTAGCATCTCTTTTTTAGCAAATGTTCTCACAGTCCTTCAGATGTAGTAAGTTTCTAATTATGATTCTCCCTGTAGGCCTTTAAATATTCTTCCCTAAATATTCAAGAGTACAATTAGCTTCTGGAAATGCTGTTCATAGTGTTTACCCAAACTAATTTTAGGAATCTAATTTAATAGGTGATTCAGAGTCAAGACTCACTCAAGTGTTCTGAAACCTCTCTAGATTCATCTCTTTCTTTTCAATGCTTATAGGTTTATAAGCATATATATAATAAGCCTATATAATAAGTAGATTTAGGCATCTAAGCAGAACACATACATACGTCCCAGTATGATAAAGGTTATATTACTGTACAGGTGCCATACAGATGTCAACTCAGATGTTGGACAATGCTATTCTTATGTTACAGCCCAAGGGAAGTGGCTCTAGCATGAGTAATCAATAAATATGTGCATGTGGACAGTCATTAGGGATGACTGACCTTTGTTATCAGCAGTATTCACTGCTATTTTGCATAATTTATTCTTAAAGATGTAATATGAATATATTAGAGAGCACCTAGAGTTCTGAGGATTGAAACTCAAGTAAGGAAATATAATAGGAGTCTTTCATATTTAACAGCATCTTAGACGCTTAAGCTGATGCCAAAATCTTCTAATTAGCAGGTTGTTAATTGGATAAAGATATAGAAAAAAATTAAATGTAGTGAGAAAAGGAGTTAGGATTTAATACACAGAAATAAATATGAAGTTTTAGTTAACTAGAGTTGGGAGTTAAGGAAATGCAATCTGTGATAGCAAAAGGAGTGCAAAGAACAGCATGCAGGAAAGGATGATGGAAGAATTTAAAATTGATCTATAACAGTGAGACAGGAAGATGACATGTATTAATACAACAGAACTAGTGTTAGTCTGGAAGCAATAAGGTGGGAAATGGGGCTAAAAGACAAATAAGCAAAGATATGGAGAGTTGAGGTGCTAACTGTCTTGCAAACTAAGACACAGGGGTAGGCATAGGGGTAACAAAAATAAACTGAAACATCTAGACTTTGGAGATCCATTTCTGAAGATACAAAAAGCTAGTGAGCACCTGAAGTATCTGAAAGTATTAAGTCTCTGACAGCAAGGAGATAATATTTTGGCCAAGAAAAAAAGGACATTAGGTGGCACAAAACTGAAGGAGGAGTCTGGAAAATTTTGTGCAACCAGGAAATAAGAAAAATGTCAAAAGAAAAGAGGGTACAGGCTGGTGGAGAATAACGCATAAAGGAGGGAGGAACTATGACCATGAAAGCTGGATATGGTATATATAGATAAGCAGCAGTGTGTTTTCCCACTTTTGAGCTGGGGACAAGGCATGTTCATGAATAATATGGAGAGTCAGAAACTCAACTGAGAACCTTGTCACTGAGGAAAACATGAAATGGCAGGTTGTGTAGAATGTTTATGCTGCTAAAATAAATAAAGTATTCCAGAGAGACATGAAGAAACATAGGTATGAATGGAGCAATGGTGCAACAAGTGGAAGAGTGGGAGGTGAAGAAATGGGACAATTAACAGGGAAGGATGAGGGTAGTGAGGTGGAGATGCAGAAAGCATTAGTTTTATGGGAAGTATTACAAGAATACAAAGGTCCAAGGGTAATGTTAAGTTTAGATACAAATTGACAATGGTGAGAAAGACAGATGAAGAGAAAGAAGGGGCATCTGTCCAATGAGCAGAGGGAGAAGGGGAGTGGGAAAGCAGAATTAAAATGTAAAAGTATATGTGGGTTTTCTGAATTCACGAAGAAAGGGGAGGCAGACAGAAGCCAATCCGTTTAATAAGGATGGAGTTATATGTCTAATCCAAATGAGCCATGAATTCATTCACTTAATGGAGAAATGTGTAAATGTGTCCACAAAGTCCTCCTCACTGAAGCAGGTCATGAATAATCAGTGTATTATCTACACATTTCCATTAGTAAAGATTGATCTTCTACAATGTGCTGCTGGTTTGGATCATGGATGTTTTGACCAAAGAACCATTTCCAGAAAAGTCACAGTTACATGAGTGACAGACTGTATAAATTAAATATAACAGAAAAAACCAGAAATCACAGTGCTTCTTGCCTTTCCTGGTTTGGTGCTAATTGTAAGAATCAGTGAAGAATTTAGCAGGGAGCAAAGGAACTTCAGAGAAACAGTCAGTTGTATTTATTTGGAACCTGGTGTTTTCTCTTGTTTGATCCCTAAAATCAGTCAGCTGGATTGCATGAATAATAGGGGAACATTGGAGGAGTGATGTTATTAATCTAGTCCTCTCCTCACAGGATCAGAACAACCATCAGATTAAGAGGATTAATTTAGTCAGTGCAGAGGAAGCCACAATCACTGTTTTGAAAAAGCATCTACACAGCATAAAGCGTCAGATAGCCTATGCATTAAAAAAAATGGTACTGCTGACTTTACCATATATTCTACTCTGCTACAAAGTTCTGTGTTTTTCACACCCATTAAGATTTACTGTATTGAATTCTGAGCATTTTGATGGCCTGTGACAATTGCATTTGCTCTCTATCTCTTCAGAATTTTATAATCTTATGGAAATTAGGGAGACATATAAATAACTCTAATAAGTTGTAAATTTGTTTTACTCAAGTTGTATACTTGTAACCATAGTTTTCCACAAAGGAAATTAATTTTTTTAAGTCTTCTTGTGGAAGAAAACTTAAATTGGGCTAGTCCTGCAGGACTCTATCACAACGCATCCTTAGACCCAGATCAGGAATCTATTCTGAATGCCACTCCTGTCCAGTCTGTGTCGTCTTCTGTGGAGCCTAGGGTACAGAAAATAGAATGGGGTGGGGGGGATCAGTGCATATCTTTTGTCATTCTAAGGACATATGTGAGCACACAGGCCCAGGGCTTGGAAATGAATGGAGTTCTGGGAATACACACACTATCTGTTCAGCCACGTTCTCTTCCTACAGCTGAAGCACCATCAGAGGAAATCATGTATTGCGAAGGAATTGCAACCAGATCTTAATAACAGAAGACATACTGCTTCTGCCTCAGGCCTGCTCCCTAATTCCAACTGTTCCATAATATTTAGGAAATCTCCAGCACAGCTGGGCTCCAGTAGCACACTGGGTGTCTTTGTAAATGCTCGACACTTATTTAATCCTTCATGGAAGGCAAAGTCCATGGCTCAGTTCAACTCAAGCAATAACATTTTATTGCCGTGACAAAATCTGCCAAAGTCTAAATGAAAGAGCCAAGATCCTCAGGGGTTCTGTACAAGGTAAAAAAGACCTGTTCCTAGTGTTCCTGCTCACTTCCATAAGTCCTAGAGGGGCAGAAGTTATTTTTCCTAGTTTAGTGGTAATCATTTGGAAATTACTTCCTCAGGAGGATGTGGCATCACATTCTTCTAAGCTACCAGATCCCAAATATAGTTCAGTGGTTCATTCTGTGTGTTTACCCAAGTATCCTTAATTTTATATAGTTCTCTATTAAAAAAAAAGTACAAGATTCTTAATTATATAAAGCTTTTCCTCATGCTGCAATACCTATAGAGTATTTATTCATTCAACTGACAAACAAGGACCGTTAAGGAATGAAAAAGTTTTATTTGTCTTGTTTTTTCTACTAGCTTAGGGCAATGGAGCTAGAAGAGTTTGTACTAACCAAAGAACTTGCCCCATGTATTCTAAAAAGTGAAATAAATGTCTTTCCCAGAATAGTGAATCTCAGGCTGTCAAAAAAGTCATACTTAACAATTGTGAGATACACAAATATACCTCAGCTATTTTTGCTTGCCTTTTTTTTTTTAATCTTTTGTGACAGAATATTCACGTATTTTGGCACAACCGAAGAAAGTATACTAAGAAGAAAAGTAGAAAATGCTAGTCATAAAACAATAATTGCAGTAGTTTATGCTATTAGAAATGCTCTCACCACATCTACCAAAATTACTCATCTAAAAGACCAGAGGTATGTATGAATGTGGGAATTTTTCTCTAAAACGGAAAAATTAAACAATTCCAGATCTCTCTGTCTTTCCTTGTAAGTCACCCTTTTGAGACCGCTGGTCATTCTCAGTTTCTGGATCTTTTTCTATTGAGTCAATGTCTTCTGTGAACTGGTGAGGTTTCAACAACTCCCAACAGATTCAGAACAAGCTACTCTATGTATCTCATGGATTACACTTTTGTTAAAGTGTCAGAATTTATGTTCACCTTTTTCACCTCTGGTTCATGTCTGCCCTCTCTTCCAGTTCTTCCCCACCCAGGATCATTTAGTTCATTACTCTTGCCTAGGTGGAAGAACTTGCACCTGCCTTCAGTGGAGTGAAACCTGTGTGTCACAGTCACTTTGAGTTTGAAATCTGTTCCCCAATCTGCTTACAGCCAGACGGAGCCTGGTGCTCTCAGTAGATGTCATTAACAAGCTCTTGATTCCATTTTCCAGGCTGTTAGTGGAAATACTGTATTATTCAGGACCTACTGGACCTAAACAGATGCATTTGCTACATCCTTCTGTTTTAGGAGTGAGTCATTGATAATCACGCTCTTAGTACAGGTTTCTGCTCAGTTTTCTGTTTCTGTTATCTAATCCATGTTTTCACAGTCAGCTTGTGAGATGTCTTGTAAAGCAGTGTCAAAAGCCTCACTGAAGTTAAAGTGTATATATTTACTGCTTGTCTTCTACCTACAAGCCCTCTTACCCTCTCCTGCAACGAAAGTAGAGAGGCTTGACATGATTTATTCTTGAAAAATTGATTTTGAATATTGCTTGCTATGTTTTCATCTAGGCTTTTCTTGTTGTTTCTTTTTTTACACACACACACACACACACGTTTTCTGAAGAAATAAAATTAAGCTGCCTAGGTCCCTAATGTCTTGGCCCTTCCTTTTCTCCATTTTTAAGGTAAGGCTATATTTCTCCTTTTCCTTTCTTCCAGAAGCTCATTCATTGCCCATGAACTCTCAGAGTGAATTTCATTGATACTGAAAAATTCAAAAATTTGTTACTTTTTCACTTGCTCCCCACATCATCACTTGATTTCAGAGCTATTTATAAGTGTGTAGAATTCTCCTCTGGCTTTTTTCAAATTTTTTTCTCTCTTTTTGGTGTCATCAGTTTATTTGTTTATACCCTGCAAATCAAGTTCTGGCTATAGCATTGTAAACAAAAATTGGGGCATACACCAGTGAGCCACTCCTCACTATATCAGAGTTGATCCCAGTTCCATGGGACAGGAAGAGTGGCAAAGCTAGGATGCATACTTTACAAAGTACTCATATACAGTCTACAGAGAAATAACTTAATGCTCCAGAAATTAAAAAAAAAAAAAAATCAGAATTGCTATAAGCTGTAAAATTGCATTTTATTAATGGCACCAGCAACACTTCTATCAAGACTATAAAAACTTTCTCATTCTTATATATTCTTAGCTTATAGGTTTGCTAAAAGTCAGCTGTTTAAGATTAAATTTGGACATATCTTCCAGCTTTAAAAATTGTTTTTTCATTTTGCCCAAACTAGTCCTAATTCTGGTTTAGGGAAGTATAATTTTTTTAGTCATGTAATAACATTCTAGCAAATATTTTCTGATGATAGCACACTTAAACTTGAAATTTAGACAGGTGTATTTTTAGGGTCATGGATATGTATTTTGCCATCCATCTGAAAATGTGTCCTATCTACAAAGTGGTATCTTCGCATTCTCATTGCTCAGTAGAGATTTCTTCAATTTTGGGTTTTCCATTGATCTTTTTCAAAGATTTCCTCTTCACTGGAACATGTACAACACTTTAAGGACCAGTCTGTGAATCCCCGTAGGTGACTGTTCATGTTCTATGGCACCTCCCACAACTGCTGGTCTGACTTGATAATTCTTAAATATCACAGAGATGTCAGGAAAGCCCCTTCTTATCCTAGGCCTCAAAGAGAAAGCAGTTTTTTTCTTGCAGTTTTGTTGAAAATTTGAGTTGGGGCTGGGTGCTGAAAAAATATTTGTTTAGCAGTCCATTTTAATTCCTATACTTTTTCTACAGATATGTGTCTATACAGTGGTTCCTTACCCTCTGTTCTGTTTAGTCATACCTAAAGAAAGAATTTTGCACATGTTGCTCTTGGATAACATCACATTTTCAGAAGTGATTCATCTAACATACTGTAGGCATCTTCTTTAGGATGAAAAGAACCACACCCAACAGAAACGCTATTTTTCATTGTGTCTCTTCAGTGACCATAGAAGAAGTCAAGGAAGTTTAGTTTAGATGTAAAAACCTCTAGTCCAGACATTTGTAGCTAGATATAGCTCCCTGAGGGGCTAGTTAAAAAAAACCAAACAAACAAACAAACAAAAAAAACCCCCTCATATTTTAATCTCATAGAAAAAGGCATATAGAATTAAGATAGTAAAAATATGTATTGGGCCTATTTAGCATAAATTAAAATTCCCCTTACCAGTGGCAGGCCTAACTCCCATGAAAAAAAACTTCACTTATGTAGAGGTCAGAGAGGGAACCAATATCAAACAGCTTTAACAGTGAGACCCTTATTTTTCTGAATGTGCCACAGGTTGGATTTTTTTAATTATATTTCTAATAATGCCATCATATTTATCATTAAAATTTTGAAGGTATGTTAAGATTAGGCAATGCTTTAAAGAAGCATTAATAGTTGGGAATTCTTTGCCAGCACTTCAGAATGCTTTAGACCTAACTATCACATTGCATGCAGCCAAATGTGTTAGTGATAAAATATAGTCAGGACCTAAATGAATAACTGCTTTTGCAGAAAGAAAGTAGTTTCTGATTCTGCAGACATTGGCTTTGATAAATACAGGTGCCACCTAGGATAAAGCTGATATTGCCTTTCAATGTGTGGCCTTATTAAATAGAGATCTTGCTATAGGTCTTACTATAGCACATGGGATATATTTGATTAGTTACCAGAATCACTCAGGGTTCATCGGTTTTCTTTTCTTTAGAAGTGCGGGCTGGAAGTTCTGTTTTTCACAATAACCTACTGATTTCCAATGGCTATTTGACATACATTGTTCATTAACATTTCATATCTTCATTGATAAGGGAGATAAATAGCTCCCTGGGCTAGTAATTGCCTACGGAGTTCAATGCTTTCAGATGAAAAAGCCCAATACACTACTGACTGAGCAGATTAGAAGCTCTTTTAAGGATTTTGGATTAGTAGGGATCCCTAAATGATATGAACCTAAGGTTAGTTCTACAAAGGGGCTTCATACTAGTCTTCGCAATGTAAGTCTCTGGGTTTCGGGCACACAAGGTGTCATCCAGAATCTGCACTAGATGCTTTTGTTACTTGGGTGATGCCTGAAGGAAGTTTGGTGCCTTACACTGGGGATCATAAGAATCGTCACAGTGAGGAGCTCGCTACGAGCGCCTGAAAGCTGGCTAGTGCAAAAGGCTGAAAAGGAGCGCCTGGCTGCATGACTCAGGGCAAAGGAGAACCTTCCTTCCTAAACCTGAAGTAGGGGTGACTGCTGCTTTTGTACAATTGACGACTGAATAGCATCGACAAATAGCCTGAACGTGGGACACCTGAGTGTGATCTCTCCTTTTGCCTACAAATTTTCAAATCTTCTTCCCCCATCTTCCCAGAAAGTGTTCCAGTTGCCAGACCATTAGTCTCAGGTGGCTTACGAAGGCATCACATTCTGTGTACTCTGTGTCCTGGTAAAGAGCAGAAAGTACTGCAGAAAAAAAGCAGCTCCCTAGGCCACAGGGGTGGCTAGTGCCCAGCTCAAAGGGCTGAGGCAGCTGGATCCTACCTGAGCCCTGGCTACCTACCAGAATAGGTGAAACAGCCACCACGTTTTGCTAACACAGTAAATACTTGGGTGTTATGGGAGAGGGTTGCAAGGAGATCACCTCCCACAATAGTTCTCATCAACAAAAGAGTGCTGTCTCTTGTATAGCAAAGAGATAGCTAACTATTGGCTGCTGCAATGTTTATATGTCTGTTTTCTTCTTTTTTCACTCCTTTCAACATCTTACGGTTTCATTAAGCCAGTTGATTCATCATTTGAGAGTGGAGAAGTACAGCTCACTGAGCACCCAGACAGTTTAATTTAATTTTCTCAGGTTTTTAGATGGGGGCTCAATTTGATGTGACCCCTTGAAATTGAACCCAGCCCTTGCTGTTGCTAATCAAATCCTGGCAGACTGTTACATCAGCGAGAAGAGTTTTAAATTGTAGTAGCATTCGTTTGTAGGAAAGTTTATTTTGTTAGAGCTGATGTGATAATGAACCTTCTCTTTATCCATTTCAGCAGATAGAAAATTTGATCTTGGATATAAACAGCTTTGTAGTGAGGAACAAAAAATGAGTCTACTACTTTATTTATTTATAACAAAGTAATTTCAGTACCAGAAGGACAAAAGATAGAACATCTGACTTTCAGGTGTTAGGGTTTTGCCTGCACTTTCTAATTTTTGTTTGTTTTATTTTGTTTATTTAGTGCTATTTTGCACTTGAAAAATCAGAATTTTTTTTTCTCTTACCACGTACTCTAATCTATTTCTGTGTGGAAGAGCCTTCATCTTCAGTACAATCATTTGGATAGAAAGGTGATGAGTTATCCCTTATGTCTTTTTCTCAGCACTCTGCTGCATTCATTGGGGTGTGCATAGTTTTGACTGCAATGAATGTAATGTACATACTTTATAGGAAAGTAGGGTTCAGTTGTCTAGTTGGGCAGAACTTGTGCTGAAGATGAAAACAAGTTGATACACAATTAAAGAGCTGTACACTTCAAACAGGGATCAAATCTTACTTTCAAATGCAAATATTTAATCCATGGAATTGATATTTCACCAAGTCACAGACACTATATGTAATATGGATGATAGTTTAACACACAAGACTTTTTGAAATATTTGTTCTTGATTTTAATGATGTAAAATGTGTAGCTTTGTGAACTGAGTCGATATAACATTCATTAATCTTCAACTATAAGTCTAGGAAAGTAAAAATTTTGTACTGCCTTTCCAAATTGTTTTCTCTTCTTTCACCTTTTCTCAACTGGCAAAATGTACTTTAAGGGTTTCATTTTTCTCTGAACTACGAATCTGCTGCCCAAGGCAAGAACTAACAGATGTGTGGTCAAATCCAGTATAGCAAGTCTTATTTTCTTTGATAATGGCAACTTTGATCTGCCCGAGAAACCTATTCTGGGAAACATTCCCTGTGATTCTAACTGAAACTTAAATTGATTAAACCAAAAACTGAAACAGAAAAATGCTTTTCATTGATTTGCTATTTACAGTCCTGAGAATTACAATATCAGGCATTGTTCAAAGGTGACTATATACAGCACAATCTCAGTGGAGAAAATATACTAGAGCCAGGATTTAATATAGACTTCAGTTAAGCTCAAACCGGCAGCTTTTGGAACAGAAGAACTCAAGAACTTGTTCTGCAAGAAAATTTCAATGTTTCTTTAGAAGATGACTCCATATTAATGATAATCCAATATTAATGACACAATTAATAACACAAGTCAATATCATCAGGGGTTTTCTATCCCAGGACTCTATTTCTGTTTCCAAAGCTTTCCAGTGGCAAATCTTGCTTTTTCTATTATTTGATTTATTTTCTCTTTGTTTTTAAACATGTTTCACTAAAAATATAAGACAAAGATAATTTTATATTAAAGTGTGTTAAAGAATGTATTCTAACTCCATGTACATGAGGAAAAAGAACAGCTGGTATAATGTCAACTACTTTGGCAGTTCTCTTTTATTTTAAGCTCTCTTTCACTATTCTTCATTATTACTCATATTACTACTTTATGAATGGCGCACTGTATTCATATATTTGTTCCACTTAATTTCTGATACTATACTAACTTAAAAATAAATGCAAACAATATAAATATCTTCATCTACTACTGAAATATGGTTACATCACTAGATTACCATCTGTTATCAAAAACTTGGGTTTATTAACACTTTAGTAATGGAAATAGAGAATACACTAGCCTCCAAGCATGTTTGAAAGAGGCCATTCCTTAAGACTATTAGACTTAAAAATAAAATTAGTGAGAGACTTCTATAACATTGATTCCTGTCTCTGGATAGCAGGAAAGCCTTAATGAGCTCCAATTGGGTCTACGCATAAGGCAGAAGGTACAATGGAAAAGGCAAAGAAGGATGTACACAAACTTCCAGCTCCTATAGTAGCCATTTCCTTCTGAATCTGCTTTTACTATGCAGAAATTTGAGTGTTGGACATTAGGTCCACTATTACAATGTTCCAATTTTGCAAATCATGTGTCAAATTAAGGACTGGGGTTTTTTAATTAATAAAAAACTTTTCTCAAGGCAGAAAGAAAGACTATAGATTAAAAAAAATTATTTTTTTTATTGTGTTTTGTTGTAACGTTTTATAAAATGTCAATGAGGGGAAAAAATCTAAAACATTGATCTGTACTTTTCCTACCATTTAATCTTTTTGGATGACCAAACGGCATCTTTATTACATCCATTAGAATCGAAGGCATTTTGCAGGTGTTTCAGAATTACACAGCTGAAGTCTGTGGCAGAGCAAGAACAGAATCTTCATTTCTGAAAGAAGAAAACATTCATGAATAACTATGTTTTCATTGTTTGTAATATCAAACAGTAAAAGAGATAATTCTTTTTGGATTAGAAAAATATTCTGGGAAGCCAGAAGAAAAGTGTTAATAGTAAGCAATATATTTGTTTATCTAAAATAAATCATTTAATAACAAAAGATAAAGTAAATGAATTGCATTTTTGAACTGAAAAATTAAAGCAATTTCAGAAAATCTTAAACTAATTTTCGGAAAGATCTTTTAAAAACCTCAAGTAAAACAATTTTGCAACTGACAAGAGATTATTAAATTTTTCAGTTCCAAAAGAGAAAAAAAAAGGAATGTTTACAACAATATTCCAGAATGAAAGTCTAATTTGTTGTGGGTTTTGTTGTTGTTCTAAAAGTGATCACGCATCATGTCTTCAAAAGACTTGTGCTTTATTAATTTCTGATGGAATTCTTCTAATGATTTTGTTCAGCAGCATAGAAACAGCGATGGGTCTCATCTGAAATTTATGAAGAGGTAAGATTCCTAGTGATCTGCTGCAGATTACCCCCTGTATTTGCTTAATATATTATGGTTTGCTACCAATTCACACACTGCAACGGCATCTCTTAAATGACTTTCTGATTAAGAAAAGAAACTACAGATGGGTCTGAACTGCATGTGCGGCTGCAGGTTGAGCCAGCTGTAGCTACAGGACTGTTCCCACAACCGATGTCCGCAGATGAGGCAACCACTCTCCTTGCCTGAGATCTCAAAAGCCTCCACGGGGTCCAAGTGTGGTCAGATTGCTGGGATGAGCCAGACTGTGGGTCTTGGTACACTTTGGGTGGGTTACTGGATTTATGTGACCAGTTTAGCCTCTCAGTTGCCTGTGCGAGATCTCTGTTGTGCCGTAACAGATCCAGGCTAACGTCTGAGTTTTCCACAGTGGAACTGAGGGGCACGTTCGAAGAAACTGGTGCCAGCCCACTGGGAGGTGGCCAGCATTGCAAATCATCACACACACACACACACCCCTGTGACTGTGACTGCCATTTCCCAGCTGAAACGGATAGCTTGTTGTGTGAGCTTTTCTCTCCCACACCATGCCCCTGGTGGTGTCTGTGTTTGATCTCCTGCCAGCAAAGCAGAAGGTGAGAGACATTCACGTCAGCAGGCTCCAGCGCTCCCTGTGGTCTACGGTCTCCGGCTATTTGCAACCTCCTGTGTTTTTCCTCACTTCCAGTTCAATGGTTAGCGACCTAGTTTCTATCATCTCTCATTTGAGAACAAACCATTTCACTTGAGGCTGGGGTGGATCACTGGAGAAGCCTCACACCAAACCTCATCGAGGGAGATGGTAACTTTCTTTCTGCAGTGACAAGAGAGCTCACAACGGCTAGGGTCCCAGCTGAACACATCTCAGCTATTTCCCTTAGGCGGGTGCTATGAATCCAGGCCTGCAACAATCTGTGCTGAGAATTCACAGTATTTTTTAAAAGGAAAACAGAAAAAGAGATGTTTCTGCTGTAGACAATTGTGTATCTCCTCTTTGCTACCACAGCTGTAGAACCTCATGTCTATTTTGTAAATAAATTCTGACAAGATGGTATCTGTTACCATGTTGTGCTCCTTTCAGAAAACTGGTCTCTAATATTAGCCACAACCACTCCATGTTAATTACATGTGTAGAACATTACACATTTATTCATTCATTTCATTGTATAGTAGCCAGAAATTCTGTTCACCTGGAAAATATATTAAAGCCATTCCATGACACCATGGTATGATACGTAGTTTGTGCAACCTCATTTCTCAATCAATGAGAATTAAGACTAGGACTTTCAGCCTGCTTAAAATGCATGGAAATTGTGAATACTTCTGCACTTTAATGTCCATGCAACATATATTAAAGTGTTTTTAGATCTCAGATCAAATTACTTGGATGAGATTGGAGCTCAATTGCCTTTGTGTCATAAGACAAACAGGACTATTTTTCACAGCTTTGTAAAAAAGACTCTATGTGAATGGCAAGTCAGCTGCACAAAAACAATGAGTAACAGAACTTATCAGAAATTTTAAAATCCAGAAATTAATTACAGATCAGACCCTATGATGTTGAGAAAGGACTTTTAGTGCTATAAAGGAATGGAAAACTAATTTGACTTGCACTGGTAGAGTGACTTCTTATATTCAGAATTCCTTTATTTATGTACGAAATTACAGTACACCATCTTCAGTAATAGAGTAGCCCAGTGTGTTGGCAGGGAGATACATGTACTAAAACATGGCACCCATAGGTGATCAGTAATTTGATATTAATTCTTTTCCAATCCCAAATCTGTCTTGATGCTTACAGTTTTTAAGCACATCTGTTTGCTAGAAAAACAAACCAGTGTTTTCAGTTTTGGTTTACATTTGTTTTTTATATAAACTGATTTTTAAAATAGCATTATAATATTGGACTGATGCTTGCACTAAAAATATATTCCACAACTTGTTGTGAAAAAAGACTTAATGCTTCTTTAATTGGATTTGAAGAAATTTTTGTTGTCTATAACACAGAGAAGACTGTGTTCCTTTCTTTCACTGACTGTGAAAATAGAAAATGTTCAGTTAGTATCAGAGACCAGTTACAAATAGTAATTTATTGGTTTAGAAAACTCAGGTCAGATCGTCAGTTAGTCTGAATTTTCAAAGCTCCACTAACTGCAAGAATCTTGCCAGACCTCTACTAGCTAACTATGACTCCTGCAGGAAATATACACATTTTTTTAAATGGATGCAGCACAGGGGATGAAACAGGGCAATATTTTACTTTTAACTTTCCTCCCAGTTTTCAGAATAGCATTAATATGATGCAAGCTCTTATTAGAACTGAGTTATCACATGGCTTCTTGTATTGAATTGTTTAATAACATTGAAACATTAAGGGCTAAATCTGGTAGGAGATGGCATTGTTTCAAACCATTCTTGCCTAACTATTACCAGGTCGGTACCAGTGCCTTGACGTTTTCACCAGGCTTCAGTGAGAAGGCTTTCAGAGCACAGTTTGAATTTCTAAAATGATTTCTTAGAGGGTAACACAAATTTACTATTTTGTCTTTCACACATTCTAAAGTGTTTGTGTGCAGTAGTTTCCTTGTTATAAAAGAGGCTTAGGAAGGAACAGGAATCCCCATTTGCATTACCATTAAAGACACAATATGTCTTCTGGTTTCTCCAGGGCGTTGACAAGAGTATTTCAGAAGAAAACAAGACTGGTCAGACCAACCAACCATCTTCACAGTATCCATATTATTTCTGGCAAGAGTCAATAATAGATGCTTAGGAAAGAATATACAAACATCACAAGGATTATAGTGAACATTTTCCAGAATATTCTGCCAGCCTCCAGCAAGTTCACTACCCAGGAATTTCCTCAGCTAGAGGGGAGGTGTTCCTCACCTCATGAGAACATAATTTTATTTTCTGAGGACCTTGTTTTTGAATACCTAAAAGGTTTTGTCATCCACATACCCTACGGGAAGAAATTTTGAAGTTGAACTACATGGTGTGTGAAGAAGAAGGTATCACATCTTGTTCTTTTTAGACCTGGTAACCCTACTTTGTTTGCAAGGTCACTCATCACTGCAAACACCTCTATTACATCATTTCTCGGTAACTAGTTCTAGTTCCCTAGGATGAGGAGTTCTCATCTATTTGATCTTTCCTCATAAGGAAACCAGTCTGTGTGTTTGATTTCTTTGGTCACCTTCCATTGATCCCTCTCCATTCCTGCCATATTTCTCAGCAATGGGGGATCAGAACTGTACAGTGTTCAGGATATGGGAGAACTATGGATTTATGCAACTAGACAGTGATTTTTTTATGCTTTTTCCTTACTCCTTTTTCAGTCATTCCTAACATTTAATTTGCTTTTTTTCACTGCTGCTGAACATTGAGCTTGCATTTTTATAGAACAGTCTAGTTCCTAAATTCTTAGGGTATGCAGAATTTAAGACTGTTTATTCCCATGTTCACCAACTTAAACCTGTCTACACTGAATTTTATTTACTGTTTACTGCTGACCTTCTATTATTGCTATGCTAATGCCAATGATGCTTCTTTGCTGAGTCTAGTTAATTGCCTCAGTTGTGCAAGGAAGACATGCAGTTGCTAAGGAGAATGATAGCCTAAAATGAAGACTGCTATAAAATGAAAAGTTGACATCTCAGAAGCATGTCTGATTTTATTAGATACATATAGACAATATATTCACATATTTGACCTGTTGATTATTTTATTACTCATCCAGCTTCCCTCTTCTATTTCTTTTAAATACCCACAGATGTCACAAGTACAACATAAAGACATAAAAATGTTGTTCTGTGTTTCAAATGAAAGTAAGACTGGGAAAGAGGTGCTTTTCATACCACTACCAGTCTTGGACATTTATTCTAGAGTTTCACAGATTTACTAAGAAGTTACATCTGGGTTAATTTTTCCTGTATGTGACATCTCATTTTTATGGCTCAGAGCTTATGCGCAGATATTATCAAATGTCAAATGCAAATGTAAAATGGATCCACGCTGTACAAAATAGTCTCTTACTGATATTGAGCTGACTATTCCCTTTAAATGTTAATGAAACTGTTGTAATTACTGAAATACCAAAACAGCCTAAGAGCTGGAGATCACAGCTGCAGCCCATTACTCATAAATTACTGGCACAGGCACTATATTGGCAAAAAGAGTTGTACAAAAACTTGTTCATCATTCTTCCTTTTTAAGTAAGGGATGGAGACCAAGTCAAAGGAGCACAGAGAGAAAACTGAAGGACTTTCTTGTTCTACTAAAGAGGTATAAACATTACTCCCAACCAGGGTCCCTGTCTCCCCCCCATATTTTTTTTTTTTTCCTGAGAGACAGGGAGTCCAGATTATATCATAAAAACTATTGAAAATACAACAAAAGAAAATAAGCCACTCTAAACCTCTTTTCTTAATAAAGATCCCCTTACTGCATTTTAATCTGAAATTTATAATTATGCTTGCTTTTTCTTTCTTTTTTTTTCCTTTTTTTTTTTAACATGAAGACTGACTATGTTCCAAACAGACAGGCAGGGGGAGAGGAAAGTGAGTTAAATAATGGGGGGGAGGGGGGCACTGTTGCATTTTTTGTGTGATATTTTTTTCAGCCAGCAAGCCTGTGGCACAGATGCAGTGAAAAGGAAAATAGAGTACTTGAATGGGGTAAGTAACCTCAAGACAAAAAATGTCTAAGGGCTATGCAAGCATAACTAGGCAGTAAAGAACCAGTGATATCTATACTAAAGAAGGCTGGTGACACCTTGATTCTTTGATCTGTGAACTGTGTGACAGGCTTGCAAACGGATAGTTTATTATCTGGGAGGTGAATAGCAAAGTCCTACAGCGTTTCACAGGGTTAATATGTATAAAACAGCCATTTAGATGTGCGCCAGGAATAGAGCGTGGGAGGAGTTTGCTTCAGCATGCAAGGAAGTTGTACGTGCGTCTGTGTCTATATGTATGTCTATGCGTATGTGCTTGTGTGGAGTACTACACGGTACCCAGCTGGTCACAACAGCTGCAACTGGGAAGATCCGTACTGAAGCTGACCATGGAATTGCCAAATCCTCTTAATTCACCTTCTGATGACATTGAAGGTGGCCCAAGCCTGATCGGGACCTTGTTCTTATTTTCGCGGAGGATCGGTATCGTTACACTCCATTTAAATTCAGGAATAAGCATCTCATGATGCCATGCTCCACTGCATCGGAACTGTATGAGCAAGGCGGTCTTGCAGAGAGAGGGAGAGACAGAAGGAGGGAGAGACTTCCCAGGCTGAGAAGAAAAAGAGACACTATCTGGTTTTGTTGTCCGTGGGTTGATTTTTTTAAAGAAATCTGCAGCTCAAAGGTATTGGAGTAATATTTCTGTAAGCCTTGTCTCAACAGCAATAAATTTATCTGTATCAACAGCAGAGCCAAATAATTCTGCTGTTGTTTTTAAAAGGGATCTGTTGTTTCATGGATCACATAGGGAATTCCAAAGAGCAACAATCTGTGTTACCTGACATTACATGAGCTTAGTCATCCAAGGCAAATAGCTCGTCTTTGAAAGAAGCTTACATCGCACCTAAGCTTATTTAAGTGGGCAGTCTTTCCTCAGGTGCAGACACTTGATTTATTTTCTTTTATTTTTGAAAGTATATTTGGCATGCAATGTGCTATTGATGTGTGATATTTTTATTTAGTTACTTTTTCTGTTTTTTTAAGAGATCTCTTTTTGTTACACACAAGTAAATGTGAAACTGCAAAGCAGTAATTATGGATTCAGGGACAGCAAAACCCTTTGAAAGCATGTTGGTGTGTGATGAGTACAGGGTGACTACCTGGATTTTTCCATCATCATTACTCCACATCCATGTAATCATGGAGCAGCCAAAAGCCAGTCATGGTAATATTTGGAAATAAAAGTGACAAAAATGTTGCTCAGATAAATGAACATTAACATGGTAAAGCATTAGGGACTTGGTTTTTTCCAAATTATATTATTCTGGAAGCAAAAAAGAAAGAGTTAATTGAAGCAAACAGTTGCAACTGGATACAAAGATATTGTGCAAAGTAAAATACACTTACAATGGAAATCAAGGCAGAAAAGATCTTATACCTTAGCTGCATGAAAATAAAACTATGAAATACTCAAACTTACATTAATGAAAATAATTCAGTGATTAAAAATTCTTAAATGAGAAAAAAAAGTAGAACGACAACTTTGCTTGCCTGATATGATAATTGGGTAATAAGATATATTTTACGGCAAATCAATTTCCTCATTCCACTTTAGAAGTACAATATAGCTCTGGCAAAGTAGCATCTTTATGGTTGTATGGATTGACATCACAAAGCCGTAGTCTTCTTTTGAAATCTATGGAACTGTGATAAATCTTCATGGCTCTTTATTCTAAAAGAAGAAAGGATTAAAGAAAGATTTTCAAGAGTGGCATATTACCTCCTCTACACTATTTGAAGATGAAAGAATTGCATTATGGTGGGCTAGCAGTTATCAGTTTTTCTTGGGATTAATAATTAAATAGAATTTATAGCAACAGGAAAATAGTGTTAGTGTATAAAGATTTAAACAATGGAAAACTGTTTAAACCACTGGGCTTAAAGATGGAATTATAGGCTATGAGTATAAACAGTATGTAGAGAAAATCTTCCTTTAAGATATATGTTTTCTTAATTGTGTCCTACATCACCACCACAGAGAACCATAGAAAAACAACTGTCCTAATAGAACTATCTTTGTTTCTTGATAAATAATATCAAATGAGTTATAAAAGACAGCAACTGTCATTCACAGATGCAGATCATGGTTTATCTGCCTGAGTTGCCATTCTCTAAGAAGGGGGTCTGTGATTAGTACTGCTCTCCTTATAGCTCCAGGAGTTTTCATTTGGATTCTCATCTATGAAATTTTGGAATAAGTGGTCTCTGGGAACAACAGAAGAAAATAAGACCCAACTAGGGACAGAGGCTCCTTGATGCAAACCAGTGTGTTCTGGGTTGCAAGGACTGGCGGAAGAAAATCTGTGTTGTTTCTGTGATAAAATTGGGCAGGTCAGGAGTTCTCACTTGCTTGTTCTCTTGTTTTTCAAGTTAACTGGGAAATATTTCGTACATGCAGGCTTTTGGCATCATTCTACAAGGGGACAGAACCTACATGACTTCTGTGTATGTGAATGTCGATCCCCGTCATGTCATCTGGCAATAAGTTCTCCCACTCATTTGATTTCCAAAGTCCAGTTCAGCAACGTATGAGGTCTTTATGTATTCTTGGACCTCTAGGCTGAACACAATTTTCTATCTCCAGATTTATTGAAGGTAAAAATTCACAATGAGGAAATAGGTTCATCATCATTATAAATATTTTAAATCTAGCTTTTCTTCATATTCTACTCCTGTGTAGCTTTGTAAAAGACTGTGTTTAGTGTGTTCTCAGTAGCAAAAATTTGATGAAATGCTTTGAGAGTTTTTTGGTTTGTTTCTCCTTTTTTGTTTTGGGGGTTTTTTTTGAGAATTCATAATTTAGTCTAATTCTTCTCATTTGGCACAAAGAGTGGATGCCAGGAGCTACCATCATCCCCTGCTTATCAGTGTATCAGAGACTAACACTTCAAGCAGAGACAATGAGTTGTTCACAGTAACCCCAAATCTTTTTCCATAGCAGAATACTCTGGCTCCATTACCAATTTTAATGTTTAAATTAACAGTGTATTATTAATGTCCCATATAATAAAACTGAAAATTAAAGTACATGGCACTAAGAACAGTTGTCAAAGATTCAGCTATAACAATTTTAAGATATTTTAAATAGTCATATAAACTTGCTGTCTCTTTCAGATCTAGGCTTGCAAATAGAGGGTCATGTAGCAACAAATCCTCCTCTCACATAAGGCTATTGCTTCACTGCTGTTTTTCTTTCTAAGCTGGTGACATCAGCCTCAGAAAAACAGGTTTACAGGGAGTTCAAAGGATTCCAAATAGGCATGAAGAAAATGTCTAAAGAGGCTTCAAGTTCTGTGTCAAGCCATGGAAATGAACAGATATTCCTTGACCTAAAAGTAAAGCCAAAAACATCCTCATACACTCTGTATTAATGCTCTGGTTCTTTATTATGCTTGTGAACTATCCACACGTATAAGAAAGTTGAGGTTTTTACCCAGATAGTCAATTTGTTCCAGTCCACATCTTTATTTCAGCTGAAGAAACCTATTATTAGCTCAAACAGCAACTTTCCCAGTTGAAAACACATGTAACATTTTACTAAGCTAGATTTATGTCAGGTAGGTCATGAACCTTTATTGTATTCCTGTGGTAAATAACGTAAACAAGCAGAAAAGCTGTTGACCATTTGTAGTGAACTGGCTCCCCTATTTCAGTTCGAAGACAGTTTAAATGAAGCAAAAAGACGAAAGCTTGTGTATAGCTGTAGAAGCCACAATAAATTGATTTTTTCCACTGCTTTTGTTACCTCGTGGAATTTCCACAATGTGAGAGCCAAACATAGTTCCAGTTGAGATTTTTTCCTTTTATTTTAAGGAGAAATTATACACTTACCACAAAATATCTTGCACATATCCAAAGTCTAAACAATTAACTGGGTAAACACTTTGCTAAAGCGACAAAATAAATATTTTTCTGCTTGCACTTGTTTTTCATTTGTTTGCAGTAGCATTTTGCCATCTTCCAACTCACTGAGTAGGCAGTTTATATAGACTTCTCTTGAACAGATTGCGCTTCTCAAAGGATTATCTGTTTCATACCTGAAAGTATTACACAAAGGTTTATAATTAAGGGCACAATTTGTGAAGTTAGGCCAGGAAAAAGCTTTTAAATCCCTGGCATCTGCAAGCTTGTGTGTCATACTTCCTTCAGTAGTGTGGCCAATATCTCCAATCTAACTTTCCTTCTTGGACTTCTTAGACTATTTAGAGCTATCTCAGGTGTCTAGATCTTACTTTGCTGTGTGCAGTACAGTCATATTCTCAGGACATATCTATATTGCAATCAGAAGTTTGACACCTACCTATATAAGAACACCTGTGGTAGCTTTTCCCTAGCTGGCTCAAATACCAAGAGAAATGCTGCAGCATTTCCGAATTGACTGGATTTGTTCTCCTGAGCCACTGAGTATTTAAATGACCAGCCCACCTTTTTTACCTACTACTTATATTTGACTTGGAATGGCTGAATGTATGTGGATTTTGAATATATGTGCTGTAGTCACACTTGCACTTTTAGTATGGCTTTAACCTGAGTTAAAAAATCACTAGAAATAATCACCTCTAACTGTCAGATCATCCCATCCTGAAATATAGGAGACAAAGAATGAAATACCATCTGCAAGGTTTTTTTCCTCCAGTGACTGTAAGGTGAAGATGATTAGCATAGATGATTAGCATAGATGATTAGCGTGGACCAGCTGTCTTACTTTCAGTTGGATAAAGTTAGATAAGGTGAATTTCATCCTGAATGATTAGTTTATTTCTTTGCTGAGCTGAGTATTGCAGGTGATAAGGCTATTTAGAAAAATTCTTATTTCCACTGGACAGATGAGGATAGTCTTGCTTTCATCACCAGTGTCCCCAGCTGCTCACCACCTCAAGCAGACCCATGACCTGAGTTCATGCATCCAACACCAAAAAAAAAAAAAGTTTGTTTCCATCTGGATCAATTCCTTCCTCTGGTCATACACTTACTTGTCCTTCTGCAAAGAAAAAGGATTGAGCAACCTTAGGAGGACCTGAGGAAAAGGGGAATTGCTTCTGTTTATGACTGCATAGATGTATGCTAGAACAAAGTGACTGTAAAACCACGGTCTCAGAAATACTCTCCATTGGCATTTCCTCTTGGCTGGTTTAAGTGATCCAGCAGTGAATATGCTGTTTGCTGTGTATCCCAACCGAGGTGCCTGGCTCTCCTCCATTTAACACTGAGGAAACTTTAGGGCCCTAAGCCAGGATTGTGAATTCCAAGTCCAGAGAAGGCACCTGGCTTTCAGGCACCACAGCATTGAGCATCACGATTCCATGGCACTGTTTCTGAACCTGCGCCCCGCAGCGACCACACCTTTCCTCCTGAGTTGTTGCTGATGTGGGGTTGGATCTGGCCTTGGCAAACTTGGGTTGCTAAACTTCATGAACAAGGATACCAAGTCATCACTGTTCCTACTTTTACATTGTTTAAATGAAGATCCAGATGCTGATTTCCTCTTGGCAGCAAAATCCTTTGGAAGAGCCTTCTGGACCCCGAAGCAGTTCCTCTGAGCTCTCCCACAGCTGCATATGAACATTCCCCACCAGCCTCCCACCTCTCCATGTCAGCTCTTTGGACTGCGGTTTCACTTTTGAAGGAGGGACGGTTAGGCACCAATGCAGAAAGGCACCCTGAGTGCAGAAAGACACCAAGGTTGTACAAAGAAATGTATTTGTCTGATCGTTCACCACCACCTCCAAGCATACATACACATGATCCAAAAACGGAACAAAAATTTGATAGAACAGGGGATTCTGTAGTAGAAGTAATTTTTTTTTTTTTTTTGGTCATTTTCTTTCCTCCGTCCCCTCCCCCCTGGGAAAAAGTTTCTGGAATAGGGAGGCACATGTTCTCTTCTCTCTCTTTGGAGTGACATTATGTTCAAAAAAATTAAAATTCTGGAGCTTTGCTGGTGTGACATTTTATTTAACACATTCCCATTTAAAACAAATCTTCTAATTTTTTATTATGAAAAATATTACTTTGTCTTAGTAAGTCAGGTATGACAGCGACCCCCAGCCATAACAATTATTTTTCACTATTTACAAAAGCTATTTTAAAAAGTAACCTGTAATTAGATAGTGAAGCAGTTTAACAGACTGGGCTTATATATTGAAAGAGTGAGCAGAAATGTTTAATCTGGAATGATTTACAGGGAGACCCATATTTAATTTTTTCTGCCAATGCAATGCTCCATAGTCTCAATCTTTGTGCTTGCATGTGTCAAAATAACAGAAGCTAGTCTTTAAAATGAGTAGAAAAGCACAAAAATCCACTTTCCTTCTCTGAATATTCTTACATATGCTTGCAGGCGTCTTATATGTGTGCATGTTTATGCATGCGTTATCTGTATGTGTGGCAATGAATATAAATATTTCTGAAGGTGGGAGTTGACAATGAATGTGACTTATATACACGAAATGTTGATTATGTGTATGTTTGTTAGCATCCATTTGTATGAGTTGCAATGCATGAATCAAAGCACTTTAATCTACAAAGATATTCCATACAACACAGTTTGGTTGCCATAGCATTTATCATGCAAAGTCTAGCCCCAGTTCTTTGCTGAATTAAATAATCCATCTCCAAACAGCTATATATACAGCACAAATTATGTAATGTATTCTGTGGCAGAGAACCCATGTCAATATAGCAGCCATTCCCACCCCCACCAACCATGGTTGGTTTTTTTTATGTATTCAGTCATGTTTGGGATGCAGAGAGCAGCAGATCTTCTGCCTCTTATGTAGATGCATTTCTGAATTTTTGGCTCCTTTTTGCTTAATTCAGAGCTTAATTGAAATTGCTTTTTCTATTGCTCCCTCATCTTCACAGTAGCTAATTAATGGGCATCATTTTCTTCATTCTCTTACATAATGTGTGTTCTCTTCAGGTCAGAAATTGCACCATATTTTTATAGGCCCATCAAATGTTAAAAGCCAGTCAGTTGTCCTCTGACACTTTTAGAATCAGGAAGACCATGCAAGTGGGATCACAAACTTGGTTGTGGGAAGTCTAGGTTCAAGACTTCTGCCTCAGCCATTAAGAGTATCTAAGCATCAGTCTACAGTACTCATCTTCTGTAATGACAGAAAGAGATGTACCATGAAACACCACTAGAAAGAACAGCGTTAAAATCTGCCTTGCCCTAGAATTTAGACATAAAAAGCAATGTCTACATAAGGAAATGCACAGTATAGAAACAGTCAGGATGGAACTAACACAATCTCTAGGTTTTCATGGTGCATCCCTTCGTGCACATTTTAAGAGAAAACTGAAAACACTACGAAGTTTTGGACTGGAATACAATTCTGAAAAAGTTTGAGCCATGTTCTGTGTCATGTAAGAAACTTGGTAATAAACTTAAGTGAAGAATGACTATCTAGACCCAGGTGGGTGTTAGGCATGCTATAGGTCTGAACTATTTGTACTGATCAAGGCAAAAACATCCGGTGACTCAAGCAGGAGGCGGTTCTTGGGCTGCAGGAGTGCTTCTGGTTTTCACCCCCTAAATTCTGCCACTCTGCCATGTCAGGCATGCGAATCATTTCTCAGGCAGCTGTAATTTTTAATACTTGTGTCTGTCAGTACCAACTGAAATGTGGCAAAGGACCCATACTGGTGTTTTGTATCACATTTCAACACAGATGACATAATTTTGTTTTAAATGGGGAGTTTATCTTAAAAGTGGTTTCTCTCTATGAGACAAGTAACTCACCTGCTTAAAGATGTGGTTGGGAAGGAGAAGAAAGTGCAAAAAAAGTCCCTAAACAGCACTGCAAAAGAATGCTCCTTGGACATATTCAAGGTTCATTACACAGATTAAAGGATTGTTATTATCTAGCAGCAACACATGTGCTTTGCCAGAGGTTTAGAAAACTTTTTTTTTTTGCCTGAATGGCATGGAATAAGATTTATGAGAGGGGAATAGCATCTTCTGATTATACCAGATGAGACAGCAACAGACATCAGTTTGGAACATTAACTCTGACAGGCACAGTGGCTGAGCGATACTTGGAGCTCTTGCATTGAACTAGGTTGTGTTCCCAGATGTAACCTTGTGTGACCTCAGTTAATGTATTCCAAAAAAATGCAAGAAATTTTGCTTTCTTCTATTCTGTAACATGAATGTTGTGGACAAGCACAGATTAATGTTTTTTGAAGTGGACAAGATGTAAGATAAACAGAGATTTAGGCTTTATAGCCTACTAGCTCAGTATGTTCTCCTATAAGCTATAGGGTAACATGAGGAAAATTATGCTCAATCTCCTATTAGTACCAGTAAATTGATACCGAAAAAGTAGTGAAATTCACATGTGCTGCAGAATGTGTCACTTAGGAATGTTGAGAAGCAGGGATATCAATCACTTCTGCCTACTCTCTACCTTTTATAACATATTTGGAGGGGGAATATGAACAAAAGAAACAACTTGGATTCTGATTTCTAGGTTGTGGAAGTATAGAGTAAATCAATAGAGGTGCTGGAAGTCAGGAAAGGAGCAGGAATAATGGAGCAGCAATAGTTGACTTCTCATTTAATTTATATTTTAGGGATTCATCTCCGTAAGAAGATTATTCTTGCTACCCATAATTTCATCAAAATTACCTCCAATTCTACATAGTTCTGCTCTTAAAATGTGTATAATTTGCTAAGAAATTTTTCTTCCTTCTTTGAAGACACAATCATTTGTCAAAACTTAATTTTGTATTGCTTTTGTTTATCCTAGCTATTGTCTATAAATCAGAGCATACTGATTTATATGAGAACCAGCTAACACTGATATAGCCCAATAACCTTAAATTGCAAAAGGAGAAGAGCGTGAAAGAAATATAGTTAATTGCATCAGATCATATCATTAGGCCAAGCAGTGCAGGTTCAGACATGCCTCTACACACAGAAGGGAAGAAATGAAAATGTTAGGTAAGTGAGAAAAACATAACAGAAATAAGATCTAAAATAATGTTGATGGCAAGGCTTTTTAATGAAGTTCTCTATTTTACAATGTAGATTAATTTGTATTCCTTCCTGGTGGTTCATTATAAACTTATGTCATTCCTTCTTCTGACATCATCTTGTCATTTAAAGAGCAGCTTTCCAGTAGACCAAAGAGAGCACCTTAAAATAGTTATGCAAATGTGGTGACAGGAACAAAGCAGCAGATCTGAAACAGTTAGTACCAATCATTTGCATTCCAGCTGCACAGTGTCTAAAACATTGTAAACATTTGTTTGGAAACATTTGTGAGTGATAAATATAAACAATAAAAATAAAAATATTCTTTAAATAAGACCTCTTGCTGAATTGTTTAAAAACAAGTGGGGGAAAAAAATTGTGGTATGTGTTTAAAATAAGACATTTTTATAAGAGTCAGTTTATCAAAGCTTCTGGAAGAATGAGAGAAAACCATTTCTGCATTCACTCTAAACTCAGAGAAAATTCTTAGTTACGATTCCTTTCAAATCACAAGGAATTAAAAATAAAGTCTTATTCTTACATACAAAGCCAAAATCAAGAGCATCCAAGAATTGGTGAATTAGGCTTACTAGGAAAGAGTGTAAACTGTACTGATATTCATGCTAGTTTTGTTTTGATTTTTGCATACTTGGTGAATTTTGTACCATGGTAAAAAGAAAAAAAAAAAGAGAGAGAGAGATGGTCATTTTCTCCAATAAATCTTCATTCTAACTAGGTACCTAAAACAGGCAGGAAGATCATCTGTTTGCTAAGAAATATATTGCTGATGATGAGTAGCCTGTGAATGTCCCTTTCAAAGCCTCATATAGGTTGTGTGGAATAAAATGGCTTTGTTTGTACTGCCATGGATGAATCCCAAACTCATTTTGCCTGCCCATAAAAAATTAATCTGTAGCATTTGTAGGATTACTGAAGCTTTTAATTTATCAATTAAAAAAAAAAAAAAGTTCAGATTTACTTAAATTCAATGTCCTGCAAACACACTTCCCATTTTATAACCAGCCTTAAACTCAAACCAGACACTTTTGATGATTGTTTTTTAAACACATCTGTATTCTTATATTTTTGTCTTGAACTAGTGGGTGTTCATCACAGTACAGCCATGCAAACAAGCATATTCTGGCCTAGAGTCTTTAATGGTAATCTGTCTTTGTCAAATTGAGTTAAATTAAGTAATAATTACTTCTTAATTTAAAAGATTCAAAAGCAGTAAAAATCCACATGCTGTGACCATTAATTCCTTTCTTACATTTTACAGTGAAAGTTTTCTGAAGTCTCCTTTACACGTATATTGAGGTTGGGGCTGGGGATTAGACTGATACGGTTTGCCTCTCAGGCTAAGATCAAAACCATCATTGCTTCTATATGAGTGTATCAATGAGGAAATGAGCAAAGAAAGTTTCAGCCACATGAGGAGCTAATGATGCAGAGCTCAGTAGCCAGATGACAGCCGTGCAAAGTAACCAATATGCACAGAGATATTTTAAGTCCGTAGGAGATATGGGCAAGCAAGTCAGAATGTATTGGCAGCAGGAATTAGTAATTTATACTTTATATATCAATACAACAGTCAGATTCCATCAAAAGGAATAGGCAAAGTATCACATCAGATGCCCACCAGTGTGAGTCACGGGGAACTTTCCTTACACGGGTGTAGGGTCCAGTTTGAGGTAAGGAATAATGGAAGAACTATCAATCAGAGCAGTTTTACTTATTTATCTCAAGGATAATGTCAAAATTTAAATCAACAAATTTTTAAATACCTAGTTGTTTTAATGTCTGCTAAAATCTTAAGGCAGTGTCTGCCATTGAGGGCCCAAGCTATGCGTCTGTTGAAAAAGAAAGGAGGGCTCGAGATACTGTAATATGATATTTCCATTCATGACATAGGAATATAATTATTTCCCTTGGAAGGCAGGGGTTAAGAATGAGGGATTTCAAAAAGTATATCAGGGTTAGTACATGTAGGGGAAAATGGATTTTGATTCTTGTTCATGTATAATGAATGCAGCAAAGGGGTTGTTAAGATATTTCTGCATAACAGTTGCAATCATTTTGCATTCACTGTGTATTTTTAAAGTCAAAATTAAATGGTTAAATGATAATAGTTACAATTATTTTTTTTATTCAGCACATATTTTATAATAGATTTGTGTATGCATACAGTAGTAATGAATTATTTCCTTTTAGTTTAAAAGAAAAAGTTGAGCTAGACCTTGGGGATATTGTCTTCTTTTTCTCCTTTTTCTTTTTTCCCCAGAGGAAATGTAAAGACCTATACTCACTTTCAAAATACGTAAGAAAAATGTTATAACAGTCATTTAGCACAATTACTCTGAAGACCATCTTTCTGACATAAATATCTCATATGCAGATCATCTTTTATTTCTACAGACTATACATAATGACTAAAATCAATTGCAGTGATCCAAACCAACACCTGAGTTTCTTCCATCTCATAATATGCAAAAAAATGTTCTTTGATGTTTTGATTTACTAAACCATATCTGATTCAAATGATTCTAACAAAGTTATTAGACTGTAATCCAAAAAGTATTTATAGAACTTTTCATCATACACAAAAAAGCTATTTTATTGACTTTATTAAACTATTACTTACAGTCAAATGTTTTTTCTTAAAAACATAATTTATACCTAAAACAAAACCTGAAATATCCTAAGTTATTCTTCAGTGACTGATCTTCCATTGAACCTCCACTCTCGGCCTAGCATGAATGAAATAAGATTCTTATAGTGTTTCACCTCTATGTGGGAAGCCCTGCAATCCTTCCAGAGGCAGATGGCTCCAGTCACCATTAAAGTCCCTTTACTGCCCATGATTCTGAGGCAGCACCTTAGTGTCTCTTTCTCTTTATTCTGTACTTTCGTTTACTATTTAGTTTTTATTTTGTCATGCTCTTTCTTTCCTTCTCTCTCTCTCATCTGCTTTCTTCTTTCTTTCTGCCTGCCTGCCTGCCCGTCCATCCTCTCCATCTCTCCCTCTCACTTTTCATTTAGCCTGTTTAATCAAAGCAGATTACTTAATTTATTTAATTCCTGGTACTGGTTAGTTCTATGATACAAGACCCTCTTTTTATCTGTTTAGTGGCCTAAAAATGACTGAAAAACAGTTGCTTAATCTGCTGAAATATGTTCTGCCTTGTTAAATGGGGAAGAAACACTCTCCCAATCTACACCAGACACTAATTTCTGAAAGCTATTCAACACCCAGCTTCTTCTCAGAACAGGTCTGTAAGAAAAAGGAAGCTGGAGAGCAGCTGCCTTTCCTTCATGTGTCAGTAGGGACTTTATCAGATCAGCCATGTGGCTGTAGAGACTGCCTCTTGATTGAATCATTTATTTAGTGCTCTGGTTTCCCAAAAACTCACCAGCCAATTTAAGTTCTGTCCTAACTCTAAGAAAATGGAATGCAAGGAATGTGTTATATCAAGGCTTGTATATGGTCTGCCTGCTCAGGAGGAAGAAACCTTCCAGCAAAGTAAGGAATCAAAGAAATTTACTTAGACATCTATAGTCAAACTGAAATTTATATTAGTACCCACTTCATAAGTGTAAGTCTGTATTCAGTCTGATACCAGTTCTCAACTGAGCTCATCTACAACATTTAATATCCTGGTCTTGCATAGCTTTATATTTATTGCTATGACAGTGAAGAAACCTGTGCCGTTATCCAGGAGACAATTAGTATAAACAGCAACAATTAATCCATCATTTCTAACCTAACCCTCAGCAACTCCTGGCACCAATTAAATTACCTGTGGAACCAATATTTGAATCATAGCCATGGTAACAGATAAGGATGGGTTCATTTAAAAGAAACAGGAGAGAGAAACACACAAACATTCTCCACCAGCACTGTGGAGTACATGTGCTTCCAGTAACATGAAAGGGGAAAAACAACACTGCCACAGAAATCCATTATCTATGCATCCAACCATGGAAGAAGCCATAAGCAGATCTGATCCTTATCGCAACACCTTGACACCTGTCGTAGATTTTCTTTACACTGAGAGTGCTTAATTGGTTTGTTTGCTGTATTGAAGGGAAATTCACTTTTTCAAGGCTTTTCAAAGGAATACAAAGGAATACAACATTACTTGATTGCTATCTCTCCCTGACAAGAGCAGGCTGAAAATCTGAGGAGGAATGTGTTACCGTCACCTATAGATCTTTGGCATCACACAGCGAAGGACCCAGCCTGGTACTTGCTGATGTACCTTGGTACTCTTTATTTATCCTTATTAGCAGTGGATCCTGGCAACTCTATGAATGATGAGTAAAAATTAGCTTTTTCAACAAACGTCAGAGCAAGAAATGTGCATGGGTGACTTTCCCAGTTCAAAATCAATGTTGGAAAGGGAGCAAGATATGCTTAGAAGGTGTGAGCATTTTCTGATGAGGATTTCAAATCAATGCTTTTTCTACGCACTCCCATCAAGATTCTGGGCTGAAATTTTTTGTGAGTGGAGCAATGAGTCTGCATTTCCATACAGACACTTACGTAATTATTTGGTTGATACATGTTCTTCTCACACACTTGGGAATATTTCTTCTTCCTTTGGACATTGGACCAGAAATGTGCATTTTCATTTATCCTCATGATCCTCAGGCTTTTGAGAATGTTGAAATGAAATTCAGCAAATATCATCACAGCAGTATGATTCTAATGCTCTTGATGCTTAGACTTGATGGAGCTGTTGTTAGGGTAAGGAGTCTTCCTGGTAAATTTTGCTTACCTACTGCTTCAGAATGATGGCCAGGTGGCTTTCATGGAGAAAAAAAAGTGCTTTGAAGACATTTATACTATTTAATTTCAGAAAAACAAACACAAAAATACGCCCCCAAAAAACTTTCAGTGATAGGGAGTTAACAGGTCTTTGAGATACTTTGCATTACCCATCCCCTGTGCAACCAACACCACCAGCAGTTTCTGACCATGATAATCAGTGGCAGTGAGTCTAGATTACACAGGACTGTGATTTCAGTGAGTCGCTTTCTGATGCAAGCTGCCAGGGATTCCTTTTCCCTACTGTGATGAAATTTCTAAAAGGGATTCTCAAAGTTTTCCACCATTCAGACAGCATCTTTTTCCTGAGGAAATCATTTCGATTTCAGCAGTGTTACTGTTGGCCCAGACAACTTCTGTTGGCCCACTTTTTTTGCTATAACAGTGTTCTTAATGGCTGTTATATGAGCCTAAAAATTAACAGAAACCTTTCAGTTTCTTAAAAATCATCAATTATTACCCTGAATTTGTTCTGTATCAACCTTTTATGTTGACCAATTTCTGAATCCTCTCTTTCAACATTTTGGTACTCGAGACAGGCATAGTCCTGACCTAACCATGTAATAATCCTTTCACTCAAGATGACAGAAGTAAGCAAAATTATTCTGACCCAGTAAGTAATTTGAACCACAGAAGAGAACACATATATTTTGGTATGTAACTGTTAATGGTACCACATACGTCCATTCTTGTAACAGCAATATGATTATATTTCCACTACTGCAATAGCATGCTAACACACCTGCAAAAGTTTTCCTCTATAAAGGCAATCAGAAATCCGTTGTTGAGTAAGAAGTCCTCATTTCTTCCAAAAGTTTGAACTAAAACTTTACAAATCAGTCACAATTCAATAAAAGGCCTAGACTCTAGTTGCGTTACCTCATTTGGTTTGTAATTTACCTGATATAACGATATTTAGTTTGGGGGTGGACATCATGGGACAACAGTTTCAGTTTGGGAAAAAATCCCAGCTATATTTCATGGTAAATATTTTGGATAGTTTTTATATTTAGTACACCTGTCCTATTGCAGAGATACAGCTGAAGGGAAATTAAGCCTAATGAACTTTTTTTGCACTGGGAATTGAGACTATTTCAAACCTATGGAACTTCAAACTTTACAAAATCTTTTTTTTTTTTTTTTATCATTTTGCTGTAACTATTTATCATCACTTGGTCCAAATATTTAAATAACTGCAAATCTTCTGACTCTGATGTTTTCTTTCTAAACTGTGAGTACAGCTATAGATTGGTAGACTGGTGTTCAGGCTTGATTTCTGATCCAAAACCATTAACTTTAATGGCCTCTGGATCAGACCCGTAGAGATCCTGTTTTCAATATGCTCTTTCCAGTAATATGTACTGCATAATTAAGTGCAGTCTTAAAACTGACCCGTGTCCTCTGCTCATTATTCCTTTCAATTTAATATGTTTCCATGCATGGCTACATTTTGTCTCTTGGTCTTTACCCTGTTTTCTATCTAGCATCTTTTCTTATCTGTGACTCTTTACCTAGTTAGTAATCTCTGATGTGGAACCTTGCCAAATGCTTCTTGAAAATCCGAGTGTATTATATCTAAAAAATTTCACTTATCTGTCATGTCAGTGTTATCTTCAAAGAATTCCAACAGGTTATTTAAGCATGACCTTCCTTGACTGAATCTATTCTGGCCACCTTTAATGAACTATACTTTAGCAGGTATTCTCCTACTGACCTTCTATCAAGATTTTTTTCCCTAAAGCTCATGTTAAACTATGTGGCCTACACTTTCTTCATTTATCTCTTAAGACCCTTTTTTCTAATAACGGACTTACGTTTGTCGCTTCTCAGTCCTCAGAAATCTCTTTCGTATCTAGTGAACTTTTAAAACATACCATTTAAAGGGTCACCAACACCTTACTATCTTCTTTCATGAAATACAGTTATATGTGAAAGACATCCAAATCTGTGGATAGCTTTGGTTCCTGTTGACTGTGTTGCTACAGAATTTATAAAAATACTGTTAGTAGCTACATAAACATAAGCATACAGTAAACATTTACAACTTATGTAAATGAGCAAGGAAGGTTTGGGAGGAGGGGGAAAGGAGATCCAAGTCGCAGGTTACATCTGTCACAGATAAGCAACAAATTTGGGGATTCTCCCATGCCTGGCAATTATTTCTAACTAGGTATAACCCTCCCATATACATATTTTTTTTAAAAATCATTGTCTCTACCTGCTTTAGCTCATCCCTGAATAAATAATCTTTGCTTAAATAGCTCTTTGCCCTTTTGCTGTATAAACCCCCAAATCTGTAACAGTGTACATATTATGCTATTTCTTTATCCCCATAATGTTCACTGGCATTATTTTAAGAGTTTAGATTATTTTATATTTTAACTAGCTTGGTTGCAGTGGATAGTTCGAAATTCCATTCTCATTTAAAATTCTTTTCCCTATAAAAGGAAATTTGGACTGGATAAAAATTGGCAAGAGATATTTTCACCTGTCCCATGGAATATTTTTGAGATTTTATTTTTCCAATATACTAGCAATTATTCTTAAGCCTTATTTCAGTGAATAATTGAGCAATATTTTGCCATTAGGCTGTTCCAAGTGGAAATTTTCTTTCTGCTTTTTTTATGATAACTTCCATTCTGAAGCTTACAAACTTTTGCCTTCTAAAATGTTATCTCAAAAATAGTATGCAACCTTTTTTCCTATGGTTTTTTTCAAAACTTTATGAAATGGTCCAAGAAATAGAAAAGGTTTTTGTGGTTGAAGAGAAGAAGAAAATTCAGGAAATAATTGAGTTCATTCCTTATAAGAAGTCAGAGTAGCAGAAATCAGCAGTTTTATAGACATTTCCACCTTTAAATAAGTTAGGGAAAGTGGTATCATGAAAAAATGATGTTCATATTCTACAAAGGTTATGAGCAAACTGGATAGGGCAGATCTAACTCTGTCTAGTGAAATCTGTGACCTAGCAGTGTCTGAGTAGATTCAGAGACTCCACAAGCTCTGAACCTGAAACTGCTGCAGTAAGATGACAAAGCAATAAGGAGTATTGGACCTGATAGCTAGTTTCACTAGATGTTTTTCGAATAAGAGAGGTATTGGTAAGATTCAATCTGGCAGCCATTAAAGCCAAAGAAGATAACCAAATAGGATTTGGGAATGTCATGGATACATACAATATGAAACTAGAAAGTTGGGTTTGGAAGAGGAGCAAGAGTCAGACAAGAATTATAACAACTATAAAATAGTAGTATAGAGTTTCCAGGACAGAGGACCTCTTGGGTGACAGGATTCTCCAAAACTGGACTCAAAAAGGCAACTGAATCCTTATGACTCAACTGCGAGGAAACATATGACAATACAGTGACAGTGCTGTTAAAAAGATAAATTCTCAATAGACTTATACACTAAAGGAGGAGAAGGCTTTGGTTAGCAAGACAGAGAAATTGTTCTCTCCATGAAACAGGGAAAAGGAGTCAAGAGACTGGGAAGTCTGCTTGAACATAAGTATGTGTTTGAGCTGTGCCCAGCTCAAAATGGGGCACTCCACAGTTCTTGACCATTACCCTTTTGCTCACACTCTGTCCATGAACATTGCAGAGTTACTGAAACTCATACACAAGAAGGAGAATGTAATGGAATTGCCTTATTATGATCACAGATAAGAGCTAGAATATAGCGCAACTGCAGTGCAACAAAGGTTTGATCTGCGTTTTTAAAAACAAACAGCATAGTATCCAAAACAGACAAAGCCATTCAAACTCATGTGGTTATCTCCTCAGATCAATATTTTTCATACAGTGGAAGCCAGGGTCCCTGAGGGAATCACAATGTAATAACTGTTAGCAACTGTTGACTATTTAACAGAAACCCTTGTCTGGAAATAATCAACTGTACAAGAGAGAGCAGAGAAGCCTGGCTGGTGACAAGTAGTCTTAAAAGTAAATGGTTGCCTGGTATTATTAGCGAGGAAAGATAATTTGACTATATGTCCTCTTAGCAAGAAATCTTGCAAAGACCCTGTGAAGCAGATACTTCAGTGTTTCAGTGAACAATTTTTGACAGTCAGGATTTTTCAGTTCAACACCTTGCTTTTTTTGTATTACTTTAAAGGTATAGTAGTCATTTGATTAATTACAGACATATGTGTCTCTCTTTGCTGCTGATGGCTGTATTTTGTAAGCTCTGACATAAGCTTTTAATGTATAAATAAGCAGACTTTGAATGTCATTTGCACCATCTGTAATGTCACTGTGTATCTTTTTTCCCTTTTCTTGGAGTGCAATAACTCAGTATTCGACATTATAGAGATTCAGGTTAATGCTATGGGTAGTGCAAGGTTTTAGAGATTTTACTGCTATTCTTTTTTCTGCTCTCTACGTCTTGCAGCCTTTACTATTTAAATAGTGAGCTGCTCCCACACAGAGAAGTGGGAAGTTGTTACAAAGATGATGCTATTTTAACATTTATGGAAATCTCCAGCAACGTTCTATGGAGAAAAGGGAAAAAAAAAAATCCACTTCCTCAAAGTTTCTCCACATTTGCAAGGTTGTTATAGCTTGTTTCATTGCCAGCTGAATTCTTGAGCTTCTGTATGGCAGATTTAGATGTTCTCAACTCTTTAATTTTTGGGTAGGCCCAGTTATCAAACTGTTTTTCATGAGATAAGTAGTATGAATCATACAACATATTAAATAGAACAAGACAAAATAAAAGAAGATAGTTCATAGTCTATCCAACAAAGAAAATATACCTACAAAATCACCCTGTTCACTGATCAAATGTAATGCCACCATCATCACCATCACCTAGGTATTCAACCCAACTCAGACTTACATGATTTCTTTAAGTCCTTCTAAATGTTTCTGGTCAAATCAATTTTCATGGTAATGAAATCTCTTTCGAATGCCAGTACTTTAGGCAGTTACACCATTTATTCCATAACAAATTGTTTCTTGGAAAATGCTATTTACAAGCTGAGTTTCTTTGCTCTGGGATGATTGCCACCTCATTTTGGCATGTTTCGTAGGGCTCTGCATTTAAATATGGCTATAAATTGGTATAAATCTCCTGTAAAATTCTTCTACAGCTCTCCACCCAGAAATACAATCTATTTGCCCTCTTCAGCTTCTGAGAAACAGCACACCACTGAAATACTCATAGATTGTGTCCTTCATTCAACAGAGATAATTAGTTTCAGTTACTTAAACTGAGCAACTATTTCCCTTCAAAGAGGATATTATATTTGCCTAATTGCATTTAAGTGCTAAACACTGTAAAGGATAATGTTTCCTGAGAATGGCATTTTTGGGGGTCTTTGCTAGTAGGCGGCTAGCTGCCTGTTACAAGGGTCAATAGAAAGCTACAGACAGTTTGAGTAAGGGATGAAAATTCACAGATCATTGAGCACAGGCACATTTTTTTCCCAAACGACTTGCAGTGAATCTTTCCCATACAATTCATGTCCTTATCACATGCACTAAGTAAGCATGAAAGGTAAATTGTTGACTTTCTGTTGTGTTATGAAACAATCAAGATTGAGCTGAGCTAAGTGAGAAAGATACTAGTCTGTGGATTTCTGCAAAAGACCTACTGAAACATCAACCTTATCAGCTGCCTTTTGTGTGTGTGTGTGTGTGTGTGTGTGTGTTTCCCTGTCTTAATTAAAGAGCCCTTTCCACTAGCTTGTTCCATCAAGACATTCACAGGGCAGATGCTGTGGTTTCATCTGAGTCAGAATAGAGACATGCTACACAACCTTGCTTTTAATTTTTGGCTAAACAAACAGGCAAACAAACAGTAGATGAAACTAATGGAGAGCTTAATTGTATCTATCCATCAAGCCCTAAATTTGCTTCCTTTCAGAATAGCAAGCACTGTCTTTAAATCCAAAAGGACTGATGGCAAGATACCAAGTTTAAAATTCTCCCACTGTCATAGGCTGTTTTACTAATTATCCAGATTCCAAGGCAATCATACAACCGTAATCATTCACCTCACGCCTGGAAACATAAGTCTTGTTCTTTTGATGAATATTTATAAGACAGTGTAAAGCAGTCTACTTTCTTTTCCCTTCAGGCAAGACAATTTGGAGTTCATCAATATGTATTACCAAGGACTTTTATAAAAGGCACTTCAAAGGAAATTCATCAGGCATTCCTTTTGTCTTGATTTCTGTTAGACTGATACTTCCTTTTGACAAGTATCAATAAATTATCCTCTGATGGCTAGAAACTTGATGTCTTATTCAGAAACTTCCTCACACAGCAAAGTCTGGTCCTTAAGTTTCTGATGAAATTTTTAGCATCTAGCTTCTAATTTAAGGATAAAGAAGGACAGAGGAAGCGTATGAAGGACAAAATAATCAATGTATTTATACAGTGTTTCTATGACATATTTTGCTTTCACAGATGACAGGAATTTGCCAGTTAAGAATTTCCATGACCTAAATTCCTTGTTACTTTTTCCATTTGACTTTTGACCATATTTGGAATTCCTCAAAAGAAAAATTGAGACTCTTAGTCCCCAGTGCTCAGACTGAACAATAAGCAAATTAAAACCAGATTAGTGCAGATACATAGTGTTGAATGACAGAATGTCTCTGTCCCAGTTGGTTATTACTTTTCCTCCTTTGGATACTGGCACAAGGGCTCATGTTTCTGGGAAAGGAGGGTGGGATGTTAAGTGGAACAGAAAAAAAATGCTTTTCTGATTAATATGCAATAAAAAATACTTTAATGTTGCATCTTGTTTCCTTTCCCCATTTAAAAGTAAATATCACCTTTGTGATTATTTATTTATTTAGCCAAATATGCATGCACAAGCAAACTATCATGGAACATACAAAAATGCAAACTAGTATGTGATGATAAGGTAAATACTAGTCTGTGCAGTAATGGGGAAAATAATGGGGGAAAAATCATAGTTTAATATTTTTCTGTTTGTTTGGGGTTTTTTAAATAAGAAATGGCAATATTGTAAGAATACTTTATTGACGTGTGTGTGTGAATTGCAATTTTAGCTTTAAAAGGAAGGCAGGTGTTTCCACAGGCAAAAGTGAACTCTCCAGTCATGTTTGCCCCATAATGAGCCCACATACCATGATCAGGCTGGTCTCAGTTCCTTGGCAGCAGATGCAGCAACCTGAAGGGCTGGCCATTTTGGTCTTCAGTAAAATGCATGTAGCAAGTGCCCACTTCTTTTGCCATGCCTGGTGCTATGCTTGTATCATTAACAAAATCATTCTGAAATATAATTTCTTGTCAGAACACAATCCACAACTGAAGGTCAAGTTTGTGTGTGCGCTGGGGGAGGTGAGGGGTGATGCTCTTTGTTCTCCTTCTAACACACGTATATTGTGATAAGCACTTCAAAAGGTTGTGCCTTTTTTTGAAAATTTCTGAAGAAATCTGGGGAAATTTAGTCCCTCCCTATGGCTGTTGACCAGAAAAGTGCAGTAAAATTAACTTGAGTAATGTCAAACGTTAATTTATCATTTAGACTGAATTTATCCAGATCAAGATGTAAACTGCACAAGGGAGTTTCTGAACTCTCCCCCAAAACCAGACCTGAAAAAACAGCCAATTTTCCCTTGACAATAGATTTACAATACAAAAAGATACAGACAGGAAAAGACTTGAGGATCTGTCAGACTTTTCATCACTGGATTTGAGTTCTGCTTAAAACTTTCTTTTTATCTTCTCAGGGTACTGAGAGACCTTGTAAATCTACAGTAGGTAATGAGAAAAGTAACTGAATATGAAAAAAAATATTAAAGAGCATATTTGCCCCCACGAGTAATATTATATGAGGTAGAACAACTTCTGTGTATCTACAAAGTAAAGTAACTTGATAAAAGAAGGTAACAGAAACTCTGATGGCTGATACTTATCAATTACATAGTACTGCACTGGTTTTGGCTGGGATAGAGTTCATTTTCTTCATAGTAGCTCATACGGGGCTGTGTTTTGGATTTGTGCTGGGAACAGTGTTGATAATGCAGAGATATTTTGGTTCCTGCTGAGCAGGGCTTACCCAGAGCCAAGGGCTGTACTGCTCCTCACCCCACCCCACCAGCGAGGAGGCTGGGGGGGCACAAGGAGTTGGAGGGGACACAGCCAGGACAGCTGAACCCCACTGACCACAGGGGCATTCCAGGCCATAGGACGTCATGATCAGCATATACAGCTGGGGGAAGGCTGGCCGGGGGGGCCGCTGCTCAGGGACTGGCTGGGCATTGGTCGGTTGGTGGTGAGCAATTGTTTTCATTGTTGTCTTTCTTGGGTTTTGTTTCTTTTTTTGTTATTTTCCTTTTCATTACAATTTATTTTAATTTTTCTTTTATTTCAATTATTGAACTGTTCTTATCTCAACCCATGGATTTTCTCACTTTTACCCTTCCAATTCTCTTCCCCCCATCCTGCTGGGGGGGAGTGAGTGAGCGTCTGTGTGGTGCTTAGTTGCCAGCTGGGGTTAAAGCATGACATACTTAAACTGAAAAAAAGTAACATGCCATGGCATATGAACAAGGTTTACTATCCCAAATTGGCAAGCTGCTGTGCCTTGATCTCAGCTAAATTGGATTGTTTACCAATGGAAATAGGGGGAAATTAATTTTCTCAATCTTTCTCTGAAAAAAACTCCCCTTATTTTCCTCATAAATACATTCTTTGTGCCACATGAAGTGCTTAATGTTTAGATTTGAAAAGCTGGTTATTGTGGACATCTAATTAGAATAACTCACTGTCTAAATTATTGTGCTTAATGTGTTACTTTGAATAAATATTTAATATGCTACCTCAGGTGTTCCTGTCTTAGGATTTTGATATCTATTTCCTAATTACAGCAGAGCAGTTGTAATACTGAAGCTTATGCCACGGCCAGTCGAATTTCTAAGGAGAAGTTCAACATGCATTTTAAAATATTCATGCAAGGTTAAACTGTCAAGACTTGTGAAAATTCAGGATGAAAATAGGTAACTATTGCCTCATGCTACTTCTGTTAAATAAGTGCATACTAATAGATGGATGAAACTTCCCTAGGGTTCAGTTTATGACAGGCAACATTTCTTTCAAGCCTCGATTAGAAAAAAATACCAAAACCAAGCAATACAAGTGGGGGGAATGACATATGACAGTTAGCCTCCTGGGATATTATCTTCCTGAACTTCTGATGCTCATGGCATCATGTTTTCAATTCAATGCAAAGTTTTAAGGTCAGCAACAAGAAACAGCATCCTTGAGTGACCCTTGAATGAAAACACATACGAAATCCTACATCTTGGAGCTCTCTTTCTCATGTAACTCTCTGTCTTGCCTACTCTTTCTTTGGCATCATAATTTTTACAATCAATTTGACATACTCAGCTTCAAATGTCAGTGCAGAAGATTTCTGTTTCCTTCTGGTTCTTTGTCTACCAGGTAGGACATGTTTCAGAGCCTGACTCCAGGAGCTGTACCACTCCAGCCTGAGGAAAATTTTAAACCTAGCTTGGCTGTGTCAGATACTTCTACTTCATGAAATATCTTGGGTTGTGAATCCTTTTTTTTTTTTTTTTTTTTTTTTTGAAATGACACAACTCTGATCCTGATTGGGAAAGGATTGAGGGTCATGTTCACTTGGTATTTTCCTTTGATGGGTTTACATGCTTGCTGAGTAAATGGACTGCAACTTCCAGGCTTTGACTCTACCCGCATCCACCACATATGGATCTGGGACATCTACCTGAGCCCTGGCAGCAGAGCACAAAAAACTTGGATGCAGTGATGCTCAACAGAGCTATCCTTGCATCCTTTCATGAATTTGAGCTGTATCATAAGGATGCCTGCAACAGAAAGAAAACGACTGAGAAACCAGCAGTATCTATAACAGGACTAAATCAATCCTTTGGCACGGTCCTAGGCAACTGGGTCTAGGCATCCCTGCTTGAGCAGGGGGGTTGAACCAGGTGATCTCCAGAGGTCCCTTCCAACCTCAACCATTCTGTGTTTCTGTGAGCTTGTGAAGGAAAATATATAAGAGAACAAAGAAACAAATGCAGCTTTAGAATTCAAGATTTTTCTGTACTGCTGTTAAATGTTTGTGAACCTGACATGGAAGATTTTGTGTCAAATGAGCAATCAAGATCAAGAAGCATTAATCTTTACTATATTTGATTCCTCAGAGCAATGTCGTGAATAATTTTAACTTATGGGTTTGTGTATGTATAATGCAATGAAGTATCCATGTGGAAAGGGAATTGGCCTGTTCAATACAAACAAGTTATGTGAGATCTGAAGAAGGGAAGAGTAGAAAACCATTCTGTGGAGTATTAGGTGCTTTTATTTCTCTAGGATCTACAGATCTCAAGGAATGATCTCCAAAATTATATACTACCACGCACTATTTCATTAAATATATTTTTTATCTTACAGTCATAGGTATTGTTAGAATTCCTTAATAGCTCATTAAGCAATTGTCATCATCTGTTTGTTTCTTCCTTTGCAGTAGTTTCCTCTTTCAGTTGAGTTTTAGGTGCTTGGATTGCTTTTCTTTTTTTTAATTCCTCCCTTCCCAATAATTCACATAGACACATGTCTAGGATATGATACCAGAAGAATAACAGTCAAAGAATCATGTCTTGCATGTGTGACAAATGATGAGATCTGCGATGGCCCCTTCGTTATTTAGGGACCTTATTCTGTTATATAAAGCCAGCATATAGAAAAGTTTTGTTTGCAAAAGAGCTGCCCCCTTTGCCCTAGCTGCTGCGTCAATAAAGCAGATTTGTACATCATGACCTTTCTTTTTGTGTTCCAGTTGGAGCTGTAGATATTTTAAATCCTGAACTGCAATGTGGGTTAGGGAGCTGAATAGTGAGCAAAGATATATCTGTCATCTGTCACACTGCTGAAAAGACAAGCTGTAGTATTCTTTACTAGTGGCTGTCCAGCTCAGAAGTAGCCAAGGGAAGAATAAATAACGAGCTCATCTTCTTGGTATGTTAGGATGGAACTGAGTTTCCCAAGGAACCAGAAAGGTGAGCTGTTATCAGCAGCAACTGCTGCAGATCTGGTGTTTGGACTTAACTATTTTAAGGAGATCTAAGGTTATGGTCTTAACCTATGCTAGAAAATAGCATGTGAATAAACATTACAAATAGAATAATATGGAATTTAGTAAGTAATGAGTAACCAAAAGCATAAGCTATTTTAACTATAGGAAGTCAAATAGGAAGATAGATCAAAGATAAGAAGATTCAGAAAACAGAAATAAGCCAAGTCTGCCACAAGTAAGGTGTTAGAAATCCAGATTAATTGCAAACAAGCCTTTCAGTTTCTAATGACAGTCCACAGTATCCTTCATGGTGTTGTGATCTTACCATGCTTAGGATTGTCATGCTGGTACATGTGTGGTTGTATGAACTGCAGCTGGGTTATGTACCATCTACAAACTGCATGCAAATGCAATCCACAGTAAATATTTAACTCTTCAGCAGTCTATGTTAAACATACTGATCACCCCACTACCTCCGGCAAGGCAAATATCTCGAGAGCCTGCCTTGATATTACAACTGACATTAGTAGAAGGCTTGCTGAGACTCAGAATCTGCAGTTCAATGAGTGCATCAACACACAGATCCACAATATCACTGAATCATACCTTTAATAGCAGCACAAGACAGAGCGTATAATACTGCTATGTAAGCCGTGTATCAGTTCTGAAAACTGCAGAAGAGCCGAAGAAATCCTTGCTCCCTTCATGTCCATGGTCTAGTTACACTTTGTATTTAAGCAAAAAGTCTTTTTATTTCTTGATGTACCTGAGCATCAAATACCTTCCTACACCTTTTTTAAAAATGGCTGAAAAAGAAAATATCCAGAAAAGCATTCTAGCATTTCTTATATAGATTAGCAAGTTTCAAAGTACAGCAAGACAAAGGTTGAATGCTCTGTGACCAGTGTGGAGTTAGAGCAATAGCACTACTGACTGTCAGGCTTTTGGGTTTTGGCTCTGACATTTTGTCTGTGAAAAAGACAGACAGATGGGAGAAATCAAGGCGTGTCCGCCCCTCCCCCCCGCCAAAAAAAAAAAGTTAGTTTTTTTCAGAGCATTCTCTTGAAGTCATGTAGGCATGTGCTCTTTTAAAATTTCATTCACTGAGGATTTTTGTACTCTTAATCAAGTGGTTGTGGTATGTAGTATGTCACCTGCCTCTGACCTTCAAATCAAAGATATCATGAAGCCTGTTTTAATATTTGCATTTATAACCTCTTGCTTTTTTTGCATACTCTGATTAGACCTACTCTTAAAAAGACTCTAAATACGTGTTTCCGAGCTGCAGCTTCCTCTGCAAAGCTGAAATAGAGTAAAATGTATCTATTTCTCAACACTTTTATCCTTTGGACCTATAATAATTAACAGTGCAGTATAAAACAAGTAGATTCATGTGTACACCTGAAATTAAGAATAAGCAAAGTTATAGTTACCCTAAACTGGATGTTCTTTTATACTTGTGGGCGTTTAATTTTTTTTTTTTTTAACTTTTCTTTATAATAGATTTATCAGGTAGACACTAGGACTGCTGAGCTACCCTGAAAATACAGTTAAGCTTTCTGAAAAGGAAAATTACTGTGTGATATACCTGGTGTATTAATTACACGTTAGTCCAATGATTGATTACACTGTGGAGTGGGAATTGCTCTCAACCCTCTCTCCTTTGAGATTCTGCCACAAACTTATCATTAGAGCACCTGCATCCTCACACAGGCATTCAATGATACCATCACTGTTTTTACCATCACTGTTTTTAATCTTCCTGTAATTTTGGGAACGTGCTGTACGCTCCCCAAGGTGCGAGAAGGACTTCTTGTACCCATTAACCTTTCCACACACAGTGTTCGTTGCATCCGGCAGTTTGACAGAGTCCCAGTCAACTACTGGATAGGACCAAGGAACAAAATGCATGGGTTTTGTACAGCATATGCTATCAGCTAACAACTTGAAAGTCATCTTCCGCATAGAGTGAACTTAGAGTGAACAAATTAAAGCTCATGTAGTAAATAAATCATCATGATAACGTCTGCTTGTGTTTGCTAAAGGAATATGGGAAGCTGCGAGAGTAAAACATGAGGATTTTAAGGGCTGTCTCAGTGACAAACAGTGTGAAGTAGACAGGTATAAGGAAAATATCCTGTAGTGGTGAATTTTTCATTAGAAGTCAATAGAGTCCGTAAAGCTGTCAAATGTTAACTAGCTTACCTTCTGCTCTTTGCAAAAAGGTTAATGGATACAGCACATTTACTAGTGTGACACTGAAAAACAAAGCATGACAAATAGTATGCTCTTGTATTTGTTTTGCACCCTTTTTTAATTTTTTTTTTTTTTTTTAGGCCTACTATATGTAAAAGTGGCTAGATAGATACTAGGGCTGCTTCAAAAGCCTTACCCAAATATAAAATTTGACATATAGCCATCATGAAGGTCCAGGTGACAGATTTTCCCAAGACTAAGTGTGGATGTAGTGCTGAAGGCTCTTGTCCACTGCCCATTCAGCCCTTCTGAACTTGTGCAGACCATGTTGTTTCTCTTTTGCCGAGTCTATTTACACAGAGGACTTGCAGGTCAGAGATTGTCTCCAGCAGTTTCATGCAGCAAGTAGCACAAAGAAGCTTTGATTTTTGTTGAGGCTTCTAGGCACAACTGTAATAGAAATAATTAATAATGAACACAAGAGTATTATGAGAAAAGGACGTGTGCATGTTTAGTGTATATCATTTTGATGTAGGTGGGGAGAGAACATGAAAGACTTCAGCAGCCATCCTTTTCCTTAATCACATCAATTCCGTATAGTATGTTAATCCTTTACCTGGAGTGTTAGTCACAAATTCTACTACCACACGCTTAACTCATTATAGGAACCTTTTTCTAAACTCCTAACTTACTGTTCAGTAAAACTTTTGTTAGAAATGAGTAGGACTAAGCTTTTAACCTGTGGCTTCCAACATTTTTTTTTTTTCACTCTTTATTACTACTATAAATTGTTCTGTGAATGTTGTTGGACCTAGGACTTCTAAATGAGTAAATTTGAGGACTGGATACTAGCTGGTATCTTTCACCAGCTGTTTGATCTCACTCAAGAATAGGATGAATTGTTCCTACAACACATACCCAATATACAAGCAACAAGATTGCAGTCAAAGAAAAAAGCCCCAAGTGTCCAAGGAAACTGGACCAGTTAACGTGACTGCTAAAAAACTCCATCAAAGTTTGTGAAAAATCACCAACGATTGGTAGGTGGGGTCACTTAGGCATTTCTCACTTGCCCAAATCCCTGCAGAAGTACTATTTAATTACAGAACTTCTTTCATCTGTTGTCTATTTGGGGAGTGATGCACTCCAGTGAAACTAAAATTAAAAAATTAATGACCTGTGATCTTCAGGAGATCAGACTAGATGATTCTTTGTGGCCCGAAACTCTATCAGATTATGAATAAGGTAACTCATCTTTTGCACCTTTTAATCCTTTAATTTAAGATGTATATGATCAATACCTCCAAGCAGAAAACTCTGAGGTCAGACTCTTAAGTCATAAACAGAAGAATTCACACCAAAAAGTGAGAGTCAAAGCCATGCAAAATCTGGTTTGGGTTGGTTTTTTTCCCCCTTTTCAAAGCACAAGAACCTTCATCAGGCACTAGGTGGCTGTTTGCACAAACTTTAGAAATCTTTAGTCAGGCTTGTTTTAAAAAAATAAGTCCTGAGGCTATGCAAACTTCAAAAATGTCTTACAGACAGTATCTAGCGATACAATGTTCCATTAATTTAGTTGCAAGTTTTCATAACAGTTTTTAATAGAAAGCAGAAGCTGCTTGTAAGAAAGGTTTAGAAATTGTGGTTAATAGGAACCTGAATTTGATGAAATACTTGTAAGTGCTGCTTTGTGTCCTTTTCAGGAAACTTAATTTACTAACCCACTAATAGCTTCAATCTTGATTTCTGGGGGAAAAAAAGGGGACATTTTATATGTTCAACTTGTGAAATATACTGTAGGGTTTAAAGGAAAGCAATACCAAAAGAAACTCAATGTTTTCAAGAGTCTAAATGCAGCTATGAATCCACCTGCATCTGGGGAGAATTTTAATAAGCTCTGGCAATGCAATTGTACCTTGGAATTTCTTATTTTCTTAATTCAAGAAATAGGAATTTCTGAGAATCTGCTATTATGCTAAATCCATTCCGTGAAGAATCCACTGATTACAGGTAAAAACAATCAAACAAAACCAGCTGAGAACACTGGAGAAAAGCCATAGAATCATATACATTTAATGGAATTTTCTGGTAGTCTCCCCCTAGGAAGAAAATGGGGAGGGCATTCCTATGCTGGCAAGAAATAAAGCTGAAAGTGGAAACCCAAGAACTGCAGAGGCAGAGAAATTGCGATGGCAAGCCTGAAAGTGCTACACTGCTTGGCTATCCCCAGTATAAACAGGATTGAATTACTACTGCAAGAGTGACCGTTGTAATAGGTTTATGTAATACTAGCATGGAAATGAATTCCAGAGAATTTCTAAAATCTACCAATTTCAGACTGTCATTGATTCTTTTCACATTAAGGAAATGTACTGCAACAGGCAACTTTCAACAAGCCTGCATGTGACAATATGCTAAACTTCAGAGTCCTGGACCAGCACAGAGCCCAGCCACCATGGGACAACTGCAACAGTAATTTCTTTTTTTGGCTAAGATGACAGAAATGGAGAGCCCAAACAGCTGCCGTAAAAGACACATGCAAAATAGAGGTTACAGATACTTATTTGTTTGTTTGTCTTTATCTAGTGGCTTTAGACAGACTTAAGCAGTGTTTTTCACTTGCTAAAAGTAACCAGTACAGGCATTTCAGATCCCTTGGTATCTGTTTTATTTGCCTGCATCCAAAGCTTGCTAACATACTGCCAGAATCTGCTTATAAATTTACATTTGTTAAGCAGTGTGCCCATAATGCTAGTTTATAATGTGAAAGTCAGAAATTATTCTGCAGTGTAGTTATACATCATGGGATAAGAAATGAAGGGCATTACAGCTTTTAGAGCTAAGATACATGCCACTTTCTCCTACTCTCCAAATTAAAGAACCTCCTATAGACATCTATTGTTTTAACACTTCAAAATTCACCCATACTGAAACTTTTTGGCATTTTTGACATTCTTCTTCCTTCTTGGTTCAGGCTTCTTCCTTTTGAGTCTCTTTTCCTATTGTGTCCCCACTGCAGCCCTGCTTTCTGAGAAATGCAGTCATATTTGCCTCTTTGCACCCTACATGCTTCCTATCTTGACCTGGCCACTTCAATAATTATCCAAGCTATATGGTAGACATTTAATAATCTCTGAGGACTTCAATAAAAAATGTAGCAAATGATCTCTTTGAGTGTCTGTACTCCAGGGCTTCTTGTGTCTGCAGTGAGACTAAAGACAACAGTAAGCTGTCATCTTCTCACATGATGTAGTTTCTGTGCATTAGATGCTTGCATGCTCTTGAACGCTTCTCATTATAAGGGCAGCAAAGAAAAGATCAGTGGAAAGAAATTTTTGCAGAAACAGGCATTATCCCAGGAGCTAGTTTGAGGCTTAGGGTAATATAGAGATAAAATAGAAAGGCTGTGACCTTCATTCTTCATCTCCTTACAACTTGATAGCTTATCCTTCAATTAAATCCTTCTGGCTAAAAAGGTAGCAATATCAACAACAAAAAGAAAACTGAAAGAGATTACTTTTAAGGCAACCTATAGAACAGGTCTCAGAGTTAAATTTAGGATAACAGCTTTTTTCTTCAAAAGTAAAATTTGTTTTCTTTGATTTACTCTCAAAAGCTTTCAGCATGTACCAGCTCACGAAACCAGTTCATTAAGCAGTGAAAAGCATATTAGAAACATTGTGACCTAAAGAATAGAACCACAAAGAGATATAACCTAACAGCTATTGGCTATCCCTGTCTGTAGCTCGCTCCTGTCCTGTGTTTTCTAACAGATGTCAAATGCAGTATCAGAAATTAATAACTAAGTGCTTAAACTGAAGTAAATGTTGCATTAGAAGAAAGACAAGAACAAAGAGGAAACATGGGAATCTGCATAGAAAACAATATAGGACTGTGTCTCTTTCAGATAATAGAGATTTCCTTGTGTCTAATTTCCTTCAGTAACATTCTGCAGTTGGCGTATTTTATTATCAATTATTAATGTTTGTTGTTGTTATTATTATTATTATTATTTTCCCTTCTAAAGCAAGACTCAAACTGAAAATTACACTGGACCATCTTCATGTGAATACTCCCATCCTGAGCAATGTACACAGCCAAGACAAGCTGCAAGTCTGCCTTATGGTAGAACATAATTTGACAGGCATGGACACAGCATGATAAAAACTTTCTCTTTCACTATTTTACTCTAAGAGCTTAAAAGTGTCCATCATTGGAGTAACTTAGGTAAGGCTATTGGGGTATTTGAGCATCATTCAAACCTATGTCATTGTTCTACGCCTCTGCCCACTGAGTTTTTCACTTGTGCACTTTTGGCCTTATTCATAAAAGCGGTATTGACTTGAAATTGAATAATAGCTTTTTACTGCTTTTATTGTTTTGTTTGGTTTGGGTTCGGTTCATTTTTTTACTTAAGTCAGGAAAAAAAGCTCTTCTGTCTTTATGCAAGTGGTGGATATAATCATCTTTGTTCTGTTTCTTTTTTCTTTTCTCCAGTGTGAAAAAGAAACATATGTTTTCTTTCTGAAGTTAGAATTTCTAAATTCAAGTGTAAATAATTTAAAATATTTTAATTTTCATCTACTTAAAATGCTCAAGACACATTGCTAAGGATGAAAAAAAATCTCATTCTTTTATCAGATTAGTAAAAGAGCTAATTGTGGTTGCATTTAAAACAGAAAAAAAAAAAAAAATTAAAATTTTTCTGCTCCTCTTCAAAGCACTTGTGTTTTCACATGAATGGTCTGTCCCACCTAACATTGTCATCATCTACTTGTTCATTTATTATAGTAATAATAATGATAAGAAGTTTGGTTTTAAAATGCTAACCAAAGATTTTGCTTCTTTGCCCCCAAAAGGGATTGTAGCCTTATAATCTCCATTTTAAATAGAATTTCTACCCAGTCACCATTTGCATGCCATTTCCTACATACAAGTCTGCACCCCTACTTTTCCAGCACTGATGGGTGCTCACAATACAAAAATTAAAAATAAGAACGAGGAAATGACTTCTGCCAAAGCTATCCTGTGTACAAGGGAAATGGTGTTCCTCAAAGGTTTACATAGTGAAAAAATATGGGCTGGTTTTCATGGAGACCATATCCCTGCCTAATTTCAAATCCCTGCTCTGGAGTGTGGTGTCTTTTAAATAAAAGCCTCCAGATTTTTTCATGTGGGGAAACAAATATTTCTTTTCCCTTCCTCCCTCACGTCCCAGGAAACATCTGGCCCAAATTTTTTGTTGAACTGTTCTGAAGAATGCTCACCCTGAGGTACAGCTCACCAGGAAAACTATTACCCCAGCTCTTAAAGTTCATTGAAGTAACAGGTTATTGAAAACAGAATAGCCTAGAGAAGCACAAATCCCACAGTGAGGAGAGCAACATGTCATTAATAATGGAATATTATCTGTATTTGAAATTCTTGAAAAAAATCAGAAGAATATTCTTAAGAAAATTTTGGTACTTAGAAGAAAGGAAAGATTGGTACCACAAAAAGTTTTTTACTACATGTCTTAAAGTCAATTTCAGTCAATTTAATGTGCTTAAGACTTGATCTGTAATTAATGACACTCATGACACCATCTCCCTTGATGAACTCTGCCCTTGCTGTTAAGGTAGCATAGCCTTTTTCATCTGAAGAAGTAGATGAGGAAGTACAGAGTATGGAAAAGACTTTGCCTTAATTGTGAATGAACACTCTACTAGATTATTTCAAGTAAATATTTCTTTTATTCTTATCCATCTCTCTTCTTTCTTTTTAATTTTATATTGTTATATCTCACTATTGCCTGGAAACTTTGCTATCAGTATGAGTAATTTCAGATAAGCTCTTTTCTGTTGACTGGTTAATATATTCATTTCTAACATGATTGTAGATCAAACAACAGTAGTTGTTCCTTTCTAACAAAAAAGAGAAAAAAAAATCAGCTTTTTCTGCCTAATTCAACTTAACAAGTGGAAAATAATTGGTTCAGTTAACAGAACCAATCTATTAAAAAAATGAATATACTCGGATAAAACATATCCATTTTCCTGCCTGTACACGTTGATGTTTCATTGATGTGGAAACTCTTGTTTACAACAGTCTGATGACATTGTTTACAGGTGTTGCATAATATTGTTGACAAGAATAGTGTTGTTTATATAAACAGAATCACTGTGTGCAAAATAGTCTCATATCTACGTGTGCTTGCTCATGCAGTATGAGCCTACTTAGTCCAGGCTACAATATTTGATCCATAGCTATCAGCATTCAGCTGGCAATTTGATTTAGAAAATAGAGCCTGAAAATAGCTTCATTTCACATATATTACTTTCTGACTGCTGCTGTGATTGTTCAGCCAGAGTCCAGCTGTGGAAATGTTAAAACTATTCATCAGGCATGAATATTCATCAGAGTGGTATTCTTATTTTCCTACACATCACTGGGATGGCAGACACAACTGCTAGGTGAGAGGTGTGAATAAACCCTCCAACTCTCTTAAAAAGTAAAATCTCCCACGCACACACTCAGGCACATCAGGAAGCCCAGTGAATTATGCCTGTGCAGTCGAAAGGCAATACTTTATGGGTCCTCCTAATGCAGCTGTGTTCAATGTGCTATTTGTCGTATCAGTGGGTCAGTCTGAAAGAAAAAGGCAATCCCAAATAATTACAAAATCACCACTCAGGCTTCCCAAATCCTGAGCTCAATTTAAAATCATGAAGATTATTTTAAGGAATTATTTATACTTGCTTTTATAGACTCAAGTCTTTAGGGGCCAAATGAAAAAGTAAAACATGCTGGTTTTAAATAGAGGTTGAGACTGACGAGTAATCAGAGGATCTGGAGCTTCAAAAAAAGCCAATAAAACACAAAGACTTGTAAAACTGTAGCTAAAATGGTGAAAATGCTTTGCTATAAATGTTCACTGGATTCAGCAGGAATGGGATTTGGGTCCAACCACAAAGAAAGGCATATTATCTCAAAAACCAATTCTGTAACCCTTACTAATTTCATGCCACATATCCTGTTGAGTTCAAAAGATGACATAGGGTGAAAACTGTGTATCTTGCTTCCTGAATAAAAAAATGCAGGGTGAGGCTTACTGCTTCCAGCAGTGCAGTTCCTGACACTGCAGCACACATGACATTCCTCAGGGCTGAGTCCTGGCGCCAGACCCATAGTCGACATAAGTCAGTACAACTGTATTGATTTTGGTGGAGCTACAGTATTTGACATCAACTAAAGATAAGGTCCATTAACTTCCTATTGTCTGTCAAGCATCTGCCCATAGCTTTGCCCTGATACATATTTATATGGTAATGGAGTTAATGCAAAAATCATTAGACTACAATAGAAATATTTCAAAAGTTGTCTGGCAATATTCAACAAGAATAAAATCCACTCTGTGGCAGAAGTGCTGTGCACAGGCTATATGCCAGTCATGTCCCTGGTATTTCTTCTATACAAGCTTTGTAAAAGACTTTTTTTAAGGAGAGAATTCAACTCCTATTGAATATTTGTCTAAGGAGAAAAACAAACAAGCAAGCAAGCAGACAAACAAACCAGGCCTAAAGCATTTTCCTAGTGTTACCTGGAATGAATGCAAAAAAAGTACTGCTCTAACAACAATGTGCTTAATGTAATTCCTTATCACTTACAGGTTTTGATTCAGATACATTAATCTGATATTGGAGGAAAAAATTATGTACCTGGTTCTATTAGCATGAATTTGCAGACGACACCAAGTTGGGCAGGAGTGTTGATCTGCTCGAGGGTAGGAAGGCTCTACAGAGGGATCTGGACAGGCTGGATCGCTGGGCTGAGGTTCAACAAGGCTGAGTGCGGGTCCTGCACTTGGGTCACAACAACCCCATGCGGTGCTGCAGGCTTGGGGAAGAGGGGCTGGAAAACTGCCTGGAGGAAAAGGACCTGGGGGTGTTGGTTGACAGCCGGCTGAATATGAGCCAGCAGTGAGCCCAGGTGGCCAAGAAGGCCAACAGCATCCTGGCCTGTATCAGAAATGGTGTGGCCAGCAGGAGCACGGAAGTGATCATCCCCCTGCACTGGGCACTGGTGAGGCCACACCTCTAGTCCTGTGTTCAGTTTTGGGCCCCTCACTACAGGAAAGACATGGAGGTGCTGGAGCATGTCCAGAGAAGGGCAGCTGAGCTGGTGAAGGGCCTGGAGCACAAGTCCTGTGAGGAGCGGCTGAGCGAACTGGGGCTGTTTAGTCTGGAGAAAAGGAGGCTGAGGGGAGACCTGATCACTCCCTACAACTACCTGAAAGGAGGTTGTAGTGAGGTGGGGGTCAGTCTCTTCTGTCAAGTAACTAGTGATAGGATGAGAGGAAATGGCCTCAAGTTGTGCCAGGGGAGGTTTAGATTGGGTATTGGGAAAAATTTCTTCACCAAAAGGCTCATCAAGCATTGGAACAGGCTTCCCAGGGAAGTGGTGGAGTCACCATCCCTGGAGGTATTTAAAAGACGTGTAGATGTGGTGCTTAGGGACATGGTTTAGTGGTGGACTTGGCAGTGCTAGGTTAGCGGTTGGACTTGGTGGTCTTAAAGGTCTTCTCCAACCTAGATGATTCTATGATTCTATGAAATCGGGTTTAAAAATAAAATACCAGTTTCAGTTAAAATAAACTTACTCTTTTTCAAAAGAATACCAAACAGAGTCTTAAAAGCACCATGCTTTGCTTGATCTTTTCTTGACAGGATAGCTTTGCTTGTTCTGGAACTCCTCAGCTACCATTACAGACATTTATTTTCTGGCATTATATTACTTTTCTAAAACATCCCAGAAAGCTCAATACCACTTTAAAGAGTTCATGATATTATCCCCAATAATTAACAAGTACTCTGTTAAACTTTACTGTCCTGCTTAAAAAAGGAGAGTGCTACCCATCCTGAAATTATCAGGGTAAAAACCCTATATGCATAGACAAGAAATTTTTACTTTCTGTAGATTAGTCAATGTTTTTCTTTTTGCATGTTTGTTTTTGGTTGTGTTTTTTTCCCTAAGATTGTTATTCCTTACTCGCTAATCTATTTTCCGTTTCCATGGCCAGGAACTAGTAACAAGAACTATGAGAATAATCCTTTTTAAAATTACTATTTTATTCTAGCCAGTGTGGCAAACAAAAGAAGGGGAAAAAAATAGATCAATCTGTTCCTCCTTTTTTTTTCCTCACTTAAAAGGATCAAAAAAACACATCTCTCTCAATTATCACAAAAAACTTAACTTGGGCATCTATTTAAAAAAAATCAAGAAGCAGCATCTGACTACTTAAGTATTGTGACATAATTTTTCACAGTCACTCCCAATGAAGCTGTATCATTTTGTAGAAATTATTAAACTGCTATGGGAACCCAGCATTCTGAATTAAATTTACTAACCAGTCATTGTCTGTCTTTCCTTCAATGACTATTGAAATATTTTAGAGTTAAGCAGATGCCACACTAAAGATGATTTGGGGAGGCCCTTGTTTCAGCATATCCAGAGAGGCACATCTGGCATGGACCTGCATTTCTCTTCATGGAATGACATGCTTCAGATGCCAGGAGGTTACAAGATGAAGAGACACAGGGTAACACTAGCTTTTAGCTTGATCTTCCATCACCTAGCTAGTGCACAATGAAGAAGTAATTAAACTGTGATTTACCTCAGCTGTTTTGGACATGGGTGTGTATTTATGCATATATATGTATGCACATGTGTATGTATGTAAACATAAACATATGTGATCAATCAAGTGGGATGAATTTCAGGTCATGTGGGATGAATCCCACCCACATGCCCTCAAGGTAGCCATAGGCAAGGCCTGAGATGTGCAAGATGAAGGTGCCATTCAGGAAGACTGAGAGAATAGTCATCAGTACATTTAAGAGATCTCACTTAGACAGCCCCAGCTTATACTCCTCCTGGTAGATCTACTCCAGTCTGGAAGAAAAAAGAAAATGGTGTGGGCTTCAACTTGAATCTGTCGCACCATAACAGATAATTTTAATTGCCAGACTACAGCGACTTCCAAAACATTTTTTTTCTGTCAGCTCCTCTTGTTATACCATGTACGAAGTACCTGGTAATAAAACAGTATGTTAGTGATCCTCCAGTTTGCTAGGACATGTTATGAAATTGGGACATATGTACTCAGATGCTCTCAGTAGGGGAAGGACATGAACCTGACTCATCATTTTTTTTTAACCTGTGAGCTGTGGGCTAAGCTCCACGTAGTACTATTGGTTTCTTGAGAACTGAGCCCTGACTTAATTTGGTTCAAACAGATGAACAATTTGGAGATGACCGAAACTGTATCTGGCTAATGTGGGTAAGAAGATAGCAAATAATGATATATATCAAACAAGCTAAAAACTGTACACTAAAATAACAGCACTGTAGTTTAGGGAGCACCGGCAAGATTTTTGAAACTATAGAAGCCCCATTTCCAAATGAATTTTACTTGCAGAGGATCATTAATCCTACTGAAAGCCAAAGGGACTTAGGCTAGATTGATTTCAGTGGGAGTTAGTCACTTTGAAAATCTCATTAGGGTACCTGTCTACATCTTTACACTCCCAACTTAAATGCTTTTAATGTTTGGCTGCTAAGTACCTTTTCAAAATGAAGGCTTAGGCTCTGAAACTGCATAGACTTAGATTGTTAAAGATATTTATTATCTTCCAGTTATTTCAGTGGAAATTAGGTACCTAGATGCCTTTCAAAATTCTAACTACTCTCCAAGTTAAACTTGAAAAGTACAGTTACACAGCAGAAACGATTTGTAACATCCGAGATTACATAGCATGTTTCATGACCATTATTTTTCCCACTTTGCAATAAAAGCAGTATTCTATTCAAAATTAAGCCATTCTTTCCTGTGTTTGTGTACCAGACAGACATACTGTGCTAATGCTGGAAGGACAGAAAGAAATGTTCTAACAAGGAGAAATGCATGGAGACTCAGAGTAACGGGCTTTGTCTTCTCACCTGACATATAATGGCTCAGAAGCACATTGCAAATCCAACATGCAATGACTATAATGACTCAGAACCAGCACGCAGTGCCACTGCATGACACACTGAGCAGCTCAGAGCAATAGGATGTGTCATTGCATTCCAGGGGTTCACACATATATAGGCATTTTTCTCAATTTTATTTAGGGTAGAAGAAAAAAAAAGAGGTTAGAGGAAAGAAGAATGGAACAGAGTTCAATGTTCAAACATAATTCCAGGTCAGGGTGCACATTTTGCATGTGACCTAATAACTCAAGAGCTGCGTTAATTTATGGAGAGTTTGGGATTGCTTGTTTATGCTGTTTCTGGGAGGATTTATTTTTAATGCAGGATTTCTGCAAAATGCTCTGTGGTCTCCTCAGTTTCTTTTGGAATATAATAACTAGATTGAATGGAGCACTTTAGAAGATATTTCATTTCTTGGCTTTTAAAATCAATATTTTTCACACTGTCATGAATATTTTTTGTAGAAGCCTTGGCAGCTATTTTTGTTCATTGTAATTGTGGCTATAGGTGAAGATGGAGTACCTTTCTCTCATTATTAAGAGCTTAGTAGCCCTGAGCTAAAGGCTGCAATTCTTCATGTCACCACTGTGGTGGCAAATAAGATTTTCCATTTAGTTTCTAGTAACCTCATTTGTCAAGGAGACTGTATTTCAAGTTTATATAGATTTAAGGCAAACAAAACTGGACAGTTAAACGCTTCTTTTGTCATAAATTGAATTAATCTATTAGCAAAGAATTAAACTAACGTAACATTAACATTGCTGATACGCTGGCCTATTTCAGACTTTGTGTAAAGAAGGTTTGTGAAGTTAATATAAAAGCTAAAACATCTTTTCATTAATGACAGTTTCAGCATGCTGCCAGCACACTCTCATACACTGACATGAGTTTCATCCAAAATTATGGATATATGTTTCTCCATGGAATTTTTCCCCTTTCTTTATACTTTATGTTTTTAATTTGTGTGTGTGTGCATGTGTGTGCATGCACGCAACAATCAGGAGTGTGGAATATACAAACTCTGGCACAGATGCTTAAAAAACTTTAACAGAAGAGTTCTGTTAAAAAGGAAGATCTGTTCTCAAGGTTTTCTTGTGTTGGTTTTTTTTTTTCTTTTTTTTCCCCTTCATTTTCCCTGTTTTTTTCCCAGTGGTCGTTGAGATAGAAAAGGTCATGTTAGCAGATAAGAAATGCTAACTCCCTCTCAATCTTCATATGACATGCCTTCTGTGCTTGGTGACTATCCCTCACTTCAATGGATAGTGCGCGCTAAGGGGCTCTGGCTGAAACTTCTAATCAATGCAAGTGTAGAAATCTGACTGAGGCACATTTGCACACACTATCTTAGCCAATACCATTTTTCAGCTGGTTTAGATTATCCTGAGTGAAACCCATAACTGCTGGTCTTAGCTGCAGGTTTGTGATTTGATGCAATTTAAAATTCAGTGAAAGCATGAAATTGCAAATGACTCGCAAAATGAAATTAACATTGCCTGCATATCATCCAGTGTACTGTGCTTTCTTCCCCCTTCTCTCACATCCATTTCTATTCCTTTAGGGTTCTTGAGAAGCATTTGACAATTTGCGGTAGGACAGTGCTTTTCGCATCATGATGCAAACACTTAGGGATTCCTAGAGGCTACTGTGGGAATTAGGATTTCTGAACACCCAAAACTTTGGTTAGGCATGCTAGAAAGGGACGTGAGATTATACAAATGTCTTTATTCTACTATGCTCCTGCTGAATGCAAACAGAGAAAAAAGCTCCAAATTTTTATAGTGGAGTTTATGTTCTGAATAAAACTGAGTCATGTCCCATCATGGAAAAGGCTAAGTAAGAATAATTTCTTACATTGTATCAGAGTGGGGAAGTCCATGACCTTTGATGTTGTTTTGAAGACCTTCTGGTTCTGCTTTGTAGACAAATTTTCTGCAATTTCAAATTTATTCTTCTTTTTCCTGATCAAATTACTTTCAGTGTTTCAGTATGCTCATTGATTCAAATTCAGGAAAAAAAATGGAACTTAATGAAACTTTTTAGATTGTGCATATCTTGTTAAATCCTTATTATCTTGATGACAGAAAAAAAGAAAATAAAACTCTAAGAGTTAATGTTTGCATTTTACTTTTTATGTTAGTTCTGCATTTTTTCAAAGATATCTATTGCTTAAGTTTCATATGATAGACTGATTATGTTTATACTTTCATTTTTGTTTCTTATCAGGAACTGAAATATTAATGAGTAGACTTTTGAAAATCCACTTTGGCTTACTAAGCATTTACAAAATTATTAGATTTCTATAATAGAAAGGTATTTGATTTTGGTCATTATAATTAAAAATAGTATTTTCTTGGCAACAGTAGTCTGAAAAATGAGTCTTAGATGAAGAAAGTATTTTGTTTTCAGGGTTTGATTGAATTCCAATTAAAAAAAATTATCTATCCTTATGTCATTTCTGTAAGACTGTTCGATCTGACAGGGTTAACATTTCTTTTCCTATCGCATAACAAATAAAATAACAAGAACAAATCAAATATTTCACATGCCTTTAGCAATCCATTTTTTAAATATTTTTAAAACCTGAACAAGTTCCATAGCTCTTTTCTTGCAGCAAAAGCTGCTGCTATTTTATAATAAATATCTCTTTTTTCCACTGTTCTGTTTATAACTTTCTATCAGATTATTTACGAACTCAAATACTTTAAGGCCAAGAGTAATCTCTTAAGCGCATCAAAAATCTTACCTAAACTCATTTTGTTATTACACAAATGTATGGAGAAATGTGTTCCAGCCACAACAAAATAAAGTGAACATTGATTTATCAATAGATGTTTCTTATTTATACATATTATAGTTATTATTTTGATTCGGTTACTAAGGTTACATTCCTACAAAGATATTCACAGTGGCCACCTGTACTTCATGCAAAATTGCACAGATTTAATTGGGTTTGCGTGTAGTGAAGATCCATTATTACTATTTTTATCGATAGTAGAAATAGACTGACTGTGCTTTAGAAGTACTTTTTAATAGACAAAAAGAACACGTACTCCATTTCCATAACTTTTAACCAAAGGAGGAAATAATCTGGTTATGTTCATACTCCTTTTCTTCTGACAACTTAAAAATCTCCCTGAGAATCAAAGGTTTTCAGGCTTGTTCCCCGCTAGCTGACTGAATACCAGATTTTTCCCAGTGCTCACTGGGCACACCTTCCTTTCCTGAGCCCTGTGATGCCCAGGTTCGGAGGAGAGCCCCCAGCCGGTAGGGAGGCAGACCCCGCCACCCCCAATGGGGCTTTGCCCAGCAGAGTGCTGAGACCTGGTACCTCTTACCCTGCCTGCAAAAGCCTCATGCGTGGTGGAGAAGGAACGCACTGTTTTCACTACTGGACGTGGATAAACGAGCGTGTACCTGAAAGCATAAATTTCAAAGAGGAAGCAAATTTACAGTAGATAAGCTAACCAAATATATTCCTAAGTTTGTATTTAGCAATAAGAATACTCTGTGCCAGCTTTAGTGTCTTGGTTAGTTTCTACTTCTCTTTTCTTCAGATTAAAAACTTGACTCTCCCCTTATTAAGAGGCAGTTTCATTGTCGAAAAGGCTGGCTCCACATCTGACAATGCTACCAACTCTTTCTTGTCTCCAGGCATAACCCCGCTGCTCCATCAGTTTTGCTGGCACAAGCATTTGCACAGCCATACTGTAAACTAGATCATAAGCGCTGCCTAACATACTCATTGGCAGTCAGATAAGAGCTTTTCTGACAGAAATGCAGATCTCGCCTGCTGACAAGTAAGGAGAGGGATTCTTATATGATATATGGTTTTTGAAGCACATTCATTGATTCAACAAAATCCTTCAGCACAGTCATATGCTTACAAATGTTCACATTCTTACTAAAAAATTTAAGCATCGGCTAAGTATTGTCCCATTTATTTCAGTTGACATGACACACACACCTGAAATTAGACGCGTGTTGAAGTTCACTTAAATTATGTCTCATTTTATGAAGTTTCCTTATGATGCAACATCAACATGAAATATGTATTTTGGTTAGAGAATTTAACTGTGACTCTGAGTATTCCACTCCTTGAATTTGATCCAGAATACTAAACAACCATTAGCTACAGATCTTTTGAACATATAGCTGCTCACGAAAGACAGAGGAAAATTATATTTATAGTCATTTTTTAAATCATTTTGTCACCACAGTATTCTGCATATTCTAATAGTCTAGTTTTTGTGAGCTATATTAGAGTTACAACAGCTCTGGGAGCTTACTTGATGAATTCCCAATGGCCAATTCCATTAAGAAAAGATTGGTTTGCTTGACTGGAAATGAACCAACAATGGGTTCAATGTCTTTCATACATATTCTTGATTGGAAATATGTTATTATTACAATGTGTCATTTGTATTTCCACTATTTTGAAAGAGTAGATCCGTTATCTAGTCTGCATACTGAATAATTCAAAGAAGTGTTCTCTATTAAATATTTAATCTATTCAAAATTATACAGTTCCAATATATATCAGTTAAATGCATACATTTATGGAAGCCCACTTTTATTAAACCAAATTAAATATTGAATCAAATTTAATAATTAAACTAAATTACTTAGTGGATCAATTTAACATATAACTTTGATTTATGCCACCATACTCGAATAACAGAGGAATAAATATTGAACGGGTTAAAAGTAACCATACTTATCTGCTGCTAGAAATATTTCTTCTAAACTCACGAATTAAGAGGTGTATGCATGTGAATATGCATGAATATATACTTCTTTCTTCTGTTGATCTTCTTAAATGAGAGAAGAGAAGATGTCTGCCACTATATAGGCCACTACAAGCAAAAAAAGAAAATGTAGTGTATATACACTTGGGGTTTAGAAACCTATCCATGAATTATCTAAACTTAATTTAGTAACAAAGGACTTGTTAGAGGTGTCCTTTTTTAAGCCCCTCTTCCCTTTCTTATTTCCAGCCTGAGATAGGCACCATTCTACATAAACCAAAACATTATTGATCGTATTCACCTATTATTTCTTTGGCTTTGGTTAAAGGTAGCAAAGAAAAACTTACGTATTTACTATCACAGATGCTAGGAGTTCATGTGTACCTGGACATCATTTAGCAAACATGGACTCATAAGCTGTGATGTGCTGTAGGCTATTTCAGCTAGACCCAGAAGAAGTATTAATTTGAACCGACCACCCAAAAGCCTAGTAGTTTGGTGTAATTGAGCTAAAATTGAAGTATCTGAGCAACAGGAGCATAAAAAAAATTAACAAGGTATCATACCTCTGGAGCAAATAGGTAGGAGAGAACAGAATAAAGGGAATACAACTTTCTTGCTTCAATCAGCATCTGCTAAACCAAAGTAATATATGGAAATCAATGCAGAAAGAAAAGATTGGTTTTGGCATCACTAAGTTTAATGACCAAACAGAATAAAATTCTCCAAAGGCAGGCTTTCTTGCAAATATTTTCATGATCCAGATTCTTGTGAGATTTATGCACAGCGAAGTTCTATGTGTACCATATTTCCTGAAGCTCACATTTTGCAGCTTTTCTACAGCAAGAAAATCAAAGAAGAAAGTGCTTGAGAGAAGACCTGTAGCTTAACAATTGACCATATTTCTTTAAAATGTGCGGTAATGCCACCTAAAGCTGTTTGGTCTAGCTTCATAGTGAGAAAAGAAAGACGACAATCAGCAATTTGGCAACTGTGACATTCTCTGATGCTTTCAGTCTGGTTACATTTTTGGAATGCTGAAAGACAATTTTATTCATTGGGAGTGCATATTCTGAAAAAAATTCCAGAAACCAAAATTGTTTCAATTATGAATTATCATTTGTCATAATTTACAGGTTTTCTTACTAGTCCTTCTTGTACCCTTTGATCATTTTTGTTTCATTAGACAAATTATAAGTTTCTTAAATTAATTTAAGAAATTTAACTTAAATTGATAAATGAGGTAGTGCTTCCTTAGTCTCAGTGCATGTCACATCTGCATCTCAGCTGCACACTGGGGTGGTATAAGACCCTTCAACTCACAGTCCGTCAAATTAAAACAGAGTGAGCAGCTGACTAGCGACTCCCTCTAAGGGATATTAGTCAGTGGAAGAGGGGCCAGGGGATAAAACAGCATACTCTGGGAAGCAAAAAAGCAAATGTGCACAGCAACTTTTTAAAAAGTATGTGATATGATTTCTTTCAATTTCTTCATTTTCTGAATGTAACGTATCAGAAGCACACATCTGCAGGCTTCAGCAAATATTTGCATTTAATATCTGAAGTCCGTAAGTGAAACCAAATCAGCAGAATTCAATGGTGTGCTACCCTCAGTGCGTCTTCATCTCTCTCTTCTTGAGCTGTACAAACCAGGAGGAAGAGAACCATCATCATTATTTTTTCGTAAATAAAGTTACAATACAGTTATGCCTGTACTGATATTTCTCACTGGATTTTGAAAACAAACCAACTTTCTCTACATATTTTATTAGTCATGCAACAGGACAAGAAACTCCCCCATTTTTTGGACTGGCATACTGGTTTTTTTCATACTTTTGCACACTGAAAACATAAATAAGTGACTTGTTCACCTAAGTCACAGTCTAGTGAGATTTTGAACAGCTTTTTTATGGTGTGAGTACCTCCATCTCACATAACTTTGAGCTCTTGAAGAATACAAGCTGAGAAAGGGCAGGATTTCTTTTTCTGCATGTAACTTGTAGGTATTAAAAGTGTTTCACACTTGCCTTTTTAAATAAGTCTTAAAATTAAATACTGTATAGAAGCAGCAGTATTTTGACAGATTCTTCAGACTTGAAAATTAGAACAAGTCCAAATGTTAGAAAGAGTCATAAGATACAGCAGTAGCCCTTAAAATGCCAGGCCCTCACACCCTTTCTCTTTGCATTCTGCCACAACAACACTTTGTTTTCAAACAGTACAAAATTTGATGTGCCATTACATCGCGCCAGTTTTGCTCAGAGATAAGATGATGCTAGGACTCTGGCTCCGTTCAATCCCTTCCCTGTCTTGGGAACCTCTCCTCCTGCTCTGGAGTCTAAGACGGCATAGAGAGAATGTTACGGAAGGATTCAGGCATCTCATCTCTGAGCTTGATCTCAGTAGTTTACTCAGGAATGTAAGTTGATTCAGATACCTTTTTCTTCCTCCATTTTGGGTCATATAATATGCATTACAATCAAGTCCCTGTAGAACTGAGAGAACAGAATGTGCAGCTCAAATAAGAGGAATTAAAATGGGTAAAATACCAGAATCAGAACACCAAAGGTCATATCTGTGTTTTATTTGTATATTGTTTTAAACTGAGTGAATGTAGATAAGTATGTGTGCAGTCTTTTAATGGAATGGATGAGAGAGCGTGAAATGAAAATAACATAATATGAAATTGTATTTCAATGTATTATGTTTTCATAGTAACAGGAACATAAAGATGTGGAAATATTAAAACATACAAAAAACAACTTGTCCTGGTTTTGTCTGGGACAATGTTAATTTTCTTCCTAGTAGCTGGTACAGTGCTGTGTTTTGGATTTAGTATGAGAATAATGTTGATAACACACTGATGTTTTAGTTGTTGCTAAGTAGTGCTTATCCTAAATCAAGTATATTCCAGTTTCCCATGCTCTGCAAGGGAGTAGGTGCACAAGAAGCTGGGAGGGACCATGGCCAGGACAGCTGACCTGAACTAGCCAAAGGGATATTCCTTACCATAGAATGTCATGCTCAGGATATAAACTGGGAGGAGTTGGCCGGGAGGGGCAGATCGCTGCTCGGGAGCTGGCTGGGCACAGGTCAGAGGGTGGTGAGCAAATGCGTCATGCATCACTTGTTTTTCTTGGGTTTTATTTCTCTCTCTTTTTTTAATCTTCCTTTTCATTACTATTATTATTATTATTATCATCATTATATTTTATTTAAATTCTTAAACGGTTCTTATCTCAAACCACAAGTTTTCCTTTTTTTCCAATTCTCCCTCCTATCCCACCAGGGGAGTGTAGGGGAGGGAGGAGCGAGCAGAAGGCTGCATGGTGCTTAGTTACCAGCTGGGGTTAAACCACAACACAACTCCCCTTCCAAATCCCTGAATTTCCCAGTATTGCCTAACTTCAGGAGAATTGTCTAGTCCATCAAGAAGCTGGGGTGTAAAAATATGTGTTAGTGGGGCCCTGCAGATCTGTGCTAGCTGCTGAACTCACAGTACTACATCATAGTGAGTGCAGGTGCTAAGCTTAGTTAGAACAAGTCCTTTTTATTTCCTCTGTGACATTCTCTCCTCTTTCCACGAAAGCCAGCACTTTCTCACTTCCCTTGTCTAGATGACTCTACAGCTTGGGTGTTCAAGCCAAGTAGGGGATTACAGCATTTAATTTTCAAAAAGCAATTGGGAGGATGATTATAAAAGGTTATCTGGGAAAGGAAACATTACAAAATAGATTTCTGCCAACTCCTAGGCTTGTTTGCAGGTGCACAGGGATGTGAATAGCTCCCTCATGCAGACCTCAGCGCTGTTCTGAGCCGTCGCTGATTCTTTCTGTCTCTGAGACTTCTTGAGTATGTGAGACGCCTAAGACGAGGCTGGCTGGAAGGAAGGTAACAAGAATGGCTCCATCTTTTATCTTTGCATCTGCTACGTTGCTGAGGAGAGAAGTATACTTCACTTAGTTGAAGAGAGATGAGCTAATCTACTAATATATTCTTTTTATCTTTTGGATGGCTATGATTACATAACTCATATTTGACTATTTTAATGCAGAAAGAAATCAGATACTGAAAAAATTTACTCAGGCTGGCACTAATTTCTTTACTTCTCCAGGTTTAAGCCATGTCTAGAAGTCAGATTTAGAGCCTGATTAAGGCACCTACCTATAGGTTAAGACAACTGTTAACTGTAGTGCAAAGTGTCTTAGCTCACAATACAACCAGTGGAGATAAAGTCAGTCCAGAAAGTACAGATGAGAGAGCAATTCAGCTCACCCTAAAATGAAATTAAATTCTTCCTTTATGATGGGACTTAACTGCCTAAACATAAGTTTCTAGTGTCACTTTAGATGCTTTGAGTTCCTCCAACCTACATAGATTCCAGCTTCCAACTGCCGCTTTTTGGGTGTGAGCCCTTGTGTTACAATGAACATTCATGGGTCCTTGGGTCACATCCATGAGCCTGAGCAGATGTACTGTGTAAAATTGTGCGTCTGAAATGCTACTAGACATTTGTGTTTAGATAGTTCATGTCTGGTCAGCTGAATCTTTCCTTAAGTTTCAGATATAGTAGGTGCTAAATCTTTATAGGTTATAATGAGAATTTTAGAGCCATGACCTTATTTTAGCTGAATACCATAATGGTATTCAGTATCGTTTGAGAAGACCTAGAACATCTAAAATGCATGTAGAAGTCTGGAGATGTGACAAAGACCTGTGTGAAGATCTGCTTTTTTCAGGCCAGGTAGAAAGTCTCAAATGTCTAAATGGGCAGTAGATGCCTACGTGTAGACAACCAAATCAAGCTCTCGCTCAGGTACATATCTGCATACTGACTCCTCAGTTCAGATACCTTAAGGTGCAGTCCACTGGCTGGTATCACTGAATAAAAAAAGGCTTTCACATTGAAGATCACATTAACGAACCTTCAAAGTAACATGCCCTATGTCACAGCCTATGTCCTAAAATCTGCATGAGTTTAAGTAGCATTTTGCCATTTATAACATCCAAATGTCTCCCCATCACAAAGAAATACAGTTAATCTGACTTCATTACCATTTATTCTTATTAGATGAAATCAGTTCCTCTGGAGAGGTCCCAGAAAGGAGGTACTTCTGATTGTGTGCTTCTTGCCTCAGCTAAAGAGTAGTGCTTAGTTTGTTGGTTTCCTTTGCTGTCCTACTGTGAGATCACAATGTAATCTTCAGTTAAGTGAAGAGAGAGGTTTTGAAAAATTATCACTGTCCTTGTAAACAGCTGCTGACCATTCATCTTCCTGAAAATGTTACCTCTTTCAGAGGCTTACTAGACAAGTCTTCCTTAAATAACATCGTAAGGTGATCAACTTACTGAAGAAATTGAAATCTATTAAATTGTATTTTTCCTGTAATTATCTTCCTTTTTGGTTTGAGTTTATGATAGGAAGGAGGAAATGCATCTTTCAGAGTTCAAACTGCAAATATATTTGTGCTGCTACATACCTAGACAGAGGAAGCTTATTGTACTCATAGTTTTGAGTTGACAATTTAAATTTGATGTTCCAGCCAGATGAGAGAAGTTTTTGCAGTACTAAAAGCCCACAAACTGGGGTATCATGCCTGTGACTCACAGAAGCACCATCATCACATTTGGATTCACTAAACTTTTTTGACATGTGTGGGAAGACAAATTAAATTATGACATATGATGCATGTATTTGCAACTGGCATGAAGCTTATTATTTCATTAGCAGGTGATTTGAAGGGTTATTTTATAAAACTAGTCAAATTACAGAGGAGAAAGTAATCCAAGAGTCTCTCAAAAAAGGCTGCTTCTCAGACAAGAAGCAAAGGAAGGTTTTGAAATACATCTAAGGGACAGACATCCCAAGCCAGTCTTGGGAAATACCTCCAAAGACAATCTACTCCCATGCTAATTTTTATTTTTTTTTCCAAAACCCAGCTGTTAGAGAGGGGAGTCTGTGAAGAGGGGGACAGATAGGAGTAGTATTTTGGGATGTCTATGTTTGTCTCCAACCAACACAGGGTAAGAAGATCTCGTGCAAATGCATGTGGAGATCCCTGTCTCCCTGGGAGATGTGCTGCCCTTGTGGAGTGTCAGACAGGGCTTGTGCTGCTGTACCCTGATGCCAGCAAGGCCAGACTCATGCTCGGGGTCCCCAGGAGATGCTCCAGGGCAATGCCACCCACAATGCCTTCCCTTTGATGCTTTCTCCAGAATTAAAATGGAAGAGAAAACACGTCAGCCAGTCTGATCAAACTTAAAGATCCTTCCAAGGATCAGACAGGCTCCCAGGTTCTCCTTGTTCTCTCCAGATAATCATTTGTTGTGTTGCCCTGATTTTCATTTTCCTGCTCTCTCAGAGAAATAATCAGATACTCTCACTGGAGACAGGTGTTAGCTAACTACTGATTTAATTTTCACAAGATTGGTTGCTGTTCTTTCTTCCTCTGCTACACCGTTGTATATAGAGGGAAGGAGAAAAAGGAGAGTTAAACCTACAGTTCTCAGTCTGGAGGAGGGGGATGTACCCTGATGCCCTCTCAAGAAAATAGTCTGAGAACAAGTAATCCTAGAAAATAAAGACACTGTCGTCCAACCTCCGTGCAATTCACAGAGAGGTCCCCAGGTTGCTACTGGAGTGATGAGGCCAGGTACAAGGGTCAAGCTTAGTCCCACCTTTAAACCCGTATACTGATATGTCTTAGTCACACATTATCAGACTGGACCTCTGACAAATGCAGAAGTAGCTTTTTTAATTAAAAAATCAGACAGAAACTAACCTGCCAGTAACTACATTCAAAGCAATATTGAGTACTATATAATAATTAGTATTTAAAAAATTTTTCCAGGGAGCTGAAGACATGGATTGCATTCCCTTCCTGGCTTTAGGAGTTCAGATGCACAGCTCTTTGTCATGAAAAACTGAAATGCACTTCACAGAGAACCACCTGGAAATTTCTATTTTAGTTTAGTGTGAAATATTCATGTTTCATCATACAGAATATTAAATTACAAAAAGGAATGAAATGACTCTTCACGTAGAGGATAATGCATGGACCTATAGTTCTGTGGGCAACAAAGACTTTCTCATGCCCCTTCATTGGTAAATGTTATTTCATTAACGCCTTTGTCTCCAAGACAGACATTCATCTTGCTTAACTTCAGCCTTCTAAAAATTGTCTGCTCTGCGTAGTCAATCAGAGGGGCTGGCATTTCCAAAGAATGATTAATCTGCTTAATGATTCTGTAGGTGCCTATTTTTTCCTTTTGACTACATAGTTCAACACCTTGCTTAGGCTGGCCATGCAGGGATGGCGTTCAGTGGCTTAAACAAAAGCCTGTAGTGCCACTTGTGACTGCTAAAGTATTACAGGAATTTGCACACTTCTGAAAGATATTACACACGATGTAAGAGAGATTGCAGAGAGGGGAAGGTCAGGCGGGATACTCCACCTGGCACTAGATGCCCAGCTGGGCGACTTAGACCCATTTTTAATTTCTAGACAGCTAAAGATAGATGAGTCAAACCCCATTCTAAAGATATAAATCAGCTTCCCAACACTATACCAACAGTAAGCTAAGTTTACCCAGGTACAGCAGAATCAGCAAGGCAACAGGTCTAAAGAAAAACTGTGTTGTCTTCCAAGAACAATGTTTAATGAAGATTTACTTCAGAGAGGTAAGTTCAAAGATGTTTTACCATTCCATCTTCCCATATTGGTTTTGTAGCCTGACTTGCCCTTCAATGCTTCCCATTCGTGGAGGAAGCAGGCAGGACTGTACTCTTAACTTACCATGCAGTATGTGCTGTCCAAATCTAATACCACAAGCATTACAAACAGCTGTGCAGAAATTCAGGTTAGTTAGACTCATCGACTTTCTGGTTTTGGCTTACATAATAGTGTTTCTAACATTTCCAGATGTATGCTTCGTATGAGGAGTAATGTTCATTCTGTGGTGACATTGTTTAGTAATCTAAAGTAAAAATCAATTTATTTTATTTTCTAAGTATAACTATTGCACTAGAAGAGCTTCTGCTACATAAGATCTGCTACTGAACCTCTACTGGCAATTTAGAGATAAATAAAAACAGCCAGAAATAATTCTACATGTCTCAAATGTGATATGGATTATGGAACTGCTTTCCTTCAATGTGGTCACTTCAGCCTCTTATCCATGCTACTATTCATACTCTGACCTTTAGCCATGTGCTTTACCTTTCCTTTTAATAGGGAATTGATGAATCCATCTACCTGTTGCTGGATTTGTTGCCCATCAGTTCTGAGCAGTAAATTTCATTGCCTACCCACTAAAAATTCAAATAATAAGATGTGTCACTTATTTTTTTTTAAAACTATGGCATATTTATTCCAGGTATCCTTTGAAAGACTAATCGATAAAATCACAGTACATCGCATATCTGTAGTTCACAATGTAGAAGAAAAACAGCCTCCCAAAGATATGTAGCATAGTAAAAAGTACACAGCAATAAACATAAAAACTATAAAAAAATCGTGAAATATTAGTGTGATGTTAAGTAACAGCTAATAGTAAGTAAAATAAAAAATGACCGCAATAATAGAAATCATATTTTTAAAGGTTGAAGTTTTCATGAGATTAATGCATAGCCAGATCCTTCAGTGTTTCCTCACCTAAGGACTCATGAACTCCAGTTGGGAGTACATCTTAATCAAGACTAAACAATACTGCCTTAATATTTAAGAATTATCACAGAGAAATCCTGTAGACATAATTGGTCTTCATAAGGCAAGAGGATGGGCATTCAAAGTCCTTATCAGAACTGGTTTTCTACAGTTCTCCGAATTCAGATATTAAAAAGACTAGGTTTTGCCAATTAACTGGAAATACAGTGATTTCCAATATTCTGATATGAATCTACTGTTAGGAAGGACTTTTTCTAAGGGAGAGTCAAGAGTCTGCACACATTAATTTCCCAATAGATAGTGGGTTTGCGCAAGAGATATGATGAGCTGTGGCGACATAAGGGTATCTTCAGTCTTATATAAAACTAGAAACTGGGAGAGTGTTGCAGTCTTTTGTCATGTACGCATTTCAGACATCCTCATCACATTTATATGAGCTAGAAATGAGATACGAAAGACAAGATTTTCTTCAGCTTTTTTTTTTGTTGTTCTAGCTTCTTCAGTTTAAGTTGCCTTTTACAGATAGTGAATTTTGAGTATATCTTTAAGAAGGAAGCTAACAAAATGTGCACTTATATGCCCCAAATTGATGGCAAATTTAAAGTATATGAATCTTCTGATAGTAAGTTTGCCTGAATAATTTATCTGGTATTCCAGTATTCACTTTCAATGGTACAGATCACCAGTGAGACATTAAAGATTATGTGGACTACTTTGCCATGAGATGCTCCTGCAATAAAGCAAATTTAAGAGGAATAAGGCTGGTTTAGAATCCAACTGAGGTGCTTTAGAAACATGCCCTTTGGCAAGCATCATCAGGCCTGAGGTAACGCAGGCCCCCACATGTATCAGGGTCCCCTTTGTAAACACACTGTTAGCATGTTCTGCATACTTTTGAATTTACAACCAGTGAAGCCAAGCTGTAGAGCCTGTGCTAGTTCTCAGCAGTGGACTTAACAATGAATGTAATGCATTAGAAAGGGAAAAAATAAATCCTCTTTCCCCTGGCTGGTGAAGCTGCACCAGGACACTGGGCAGTAACGTGGGCATGGCTGGAGGATCAGGAAGCAAAGTCATGCATAGAAACAAATGTTCTGGTTTACCAAAATGTTCCCTTTGCTTGAGTATCAAGTTCAATGCCTTGCAGAAGGTGGGGAGGGGGGATAAGGGGGGAAGGCATTGAACTGGCCTAAACCTCACCTTTTAAGCTAGATGTGCCTGTTACAAGACTGAATTAGTTGCACATAGCTTCAAATCTTTCCCTGTACTTCAGATATTTGAGTCACCTTGGATCTGTCCTGTAGATACTTATGGTAACAACCATAAAATCTCACACAGAAAGAAACAACATCTTTACATTTCCACCCATTATTCTTCATTCACATCTGTCATCCTCAGTCTCTTAGCCTTTAGGATATCACTAATCATCTCCACACTTCTTAGGACCCCTTTTTGGGTGATGAATTAAGCTCCCTGACCAGAGGGGTATAGTTTCATGTTGCTGCTTAAAATAAAGATTGTCTTGATGAGGTGTAGTTTGTCTCAGAGCCAGAAAGAAACCACGGTTCCATTTCACAAACAGGGACCATGACAATGGGAATATCTTTAGGGAAGGTGAAAGTGTGTGGCTTTCAGCTCTTCCAATCCGTGTCGCTAGTTATTACGGCTGGGTTGGTTAAACAGGTCATAAAACAAAGTGTCCTTGTCTGTGACAGGCAGGCAAGGTAAAAGTCTTACAGGTTGATGCACGTACATTTGTTATGAACTTTTGATTCTTGATCTTTGACAATACACGAAGGTTTAGTTAACTAAACAACATGAGAAAACTGCAGGAAACACTTTGAATTTCTTTTTTCTTTAATTGTCTCAAAAATCCCCATAATCGTTTTTGCATTTGAACCAAGTTTCTTAAGAGACATATGGTCACAACAGAGAAATCATTCTAGTCAGTAAAGCCCTAAGCTAAGCCCAAAATAATCCGATCATTTGTAAATCATTGTCACTTGAATGTTTCCTCAATATGGCTTAATTATAATTCAACATAATGTTAAGCTTCTGGGAAAAGACCTCCATTAAAAGGTACTTCCTGGGAAAAGCGGGAAATTGAGAGCTCTCAGCTAGCATTGCACTTTATTATTCATGTATAATTCTTCTGCACCACTGAACATCTGCTAATAAATTTGATTCAAGTTTCCATGATAGCTTTTACCCTCATCACTCAATCTCTGCATGAGCTTTGTATCTGATGAGAATTGATGTTATTTACTTATTGCTGAGAATTCTTATCTTATTAACAGTTTAGCCCATAAAGTCATCAGGTAAATTAAAGATGTTTATAAAAAGCCTCCTTTCCCAATTTAAAAATAAAATAATATTCTTGATTTAGAAGAGAATTTCTGTAGATTCCCTGGAAGCTAACTGACAGATGGTCACCTTGGCAGTATGCTGCAATAGTGCAACCAAACATTTATTAAGAGTTTCTGATGCAGAAGGTGATCAAGAGCATCAGAAGCTATTACTTCTAACTCCGAGTTTTGTCAATCTTCTTTTCCTTTGTGCCTCCACATTTATAGATAAGCTTAAATCCAGATCAAATATAAAAGTTCCTTTGAACGACTACAGATCTGTCGTATTGATTTGGTGTATGACTTTGTTCCATGTGCCATAGTTATTTTCTATATGGTTAGACCACGGAATTGCGGGTTCAGGTTTCCCAAGTCCATTCTGAGATCTCCCACTGAATCACTGTCTGGCCTTTAAGAAGTCACTGAGATCAAGCTTATCAGAAATGCTTACCAATGTTTCTATTTAAGCCAAGCATTTATTTGTGCCAAGCTTGAAATACCCATAGTGGGTGAATCCTCTTAATATTTCTAGCCTTAATCTCTGTATGCATCTCTTCAACTACCTTTATAAATGCAATAAGTACCTTATTTTGTACACTTATGTGACATAACATTTTTGAATCTCTCAGAAATGCTTAGTAGAAAGGTCTGAGCGTAAAATCAGACTTCTAGGATTATACGGGATAAAAGGGACTATTACTAAACCAGAAGTAGTGAACTAACAGCAAATGCTAAGTTTGTCCCCAAATATTCACGATACAGAACATCAGCACACATAGGAAAGGGCAGGCAGTAGCAACTGGGTTCTGCTTGTCCAAAAGTGCATCAGGACTGGTTAGGCAGGGGTAGTACAGGGCTAGCTGAAGTAGTCATACACCGGCCCGAAGGGAAATTCCCAGCCAAGAAGAGGGGGCATGTTTTCATTCCCTTTGTAGCTTCTCTTCCCTTTCCCAAGGGAAATAAAATTGTGCAAGAACTGCAAACAGACCTTTCCTTTTATCCTGATCAATTTACTTTATGAATTCTGCAGCTTTCATTGTAAGATATCATCCAACAACCTTGACTGTGTTACATAAAATAATCGTGTAACATTGCTGTCGCTACAGTACTCACTGTGTCATGAAGCAGGAAAGGTTAATTATTGGCCTGCACCATTGTCACAAATTGTTACGAATTTTGTTATTTGAAGTAGTGCTGAAAAGGTAATGCATGAATTGCAGTATGATTTAGCATATTTCAGGTTTTGTTACATTTCCATTTTCATTTTCAATTGCTCAGGCTTTCTTTTGCAAATTTCTTTTATTCTCTTTTTAGATTATTTTGCAAAACTGACACTTTTGAAACACAAAAGAAAAAAGTCAATTGCATTGGTGATGATTCTATCCCCTACCATCCCTGAGGCAGGCCATTTAGCCACCCTGTCTAGTATACATCTCTACATATGCAATTTTTTTCCTTATAGCATGTTGCAAGTTATTATATTATATCCCTCCTTGAGATTACATTGCTACAGCAATATTATTAAGTTCTTTTGATTGGATGACTTGACCCTTATACTGTTTTACTCTTTAAAATTACTACTAGGAGAAAAGTTCTGCAATCACTTGAGATTTTATTCACCGCTGCTGATTTTCTGTTTAATTCTATATTTGAGATCAAAGCACATTCTACTCAATAATAACTAGCCAGATCAGAAATTAGGATAGCAGGGTCTACTCATTTACTTCTGAATCTATTTGTACTTCACAGTGTCCACAGCAGCCCCATTGATCCTAGAGTCAGCTTTTACATATAGATTGTAGGCACCATATGACCTTTTGTATAAAGTGAGTATTGTTGCAGATATGGCATAAGAGGTCTGGATATAGTCTTTTTATGAACTTTCTTCACTTGTAGTTTAAACTAACGATTTCATTTTTTGCACCATACCGTGCCTTTCTGGTGCATAAATACTTCACACTGGTTTGATAACCTGTAAATTAAGCATTAACTTAATTAACCAGCCCTCATTCAATGCTGGCTCCATTAGTTTTTACAATTAGAGGATGTCAACAGAATTTACTCATCCAAAATTATTTTTTTCAAGATCTAGGGCAATTCCTGAGGTTTCACACTTGGACTTCATCAAATGAAACTGCATCTAGAAGCACATATCTCTAGTGGGCTTGATTTCCTACTGCCTTAGTCCTATAGGCAATTACATTTATGCAAAGCACAAACATTACTAAATCAGAATGATACCATTCTACACCCAGTTTGGACGTCGGTACATTTTTGTCTATGCAAAGTAATGAGTATTCAGATTCTTTCTTCTTTCCTTGGTACAGTTAAAAGAATAAAGTGAGATGACTGATTTTCATAACAGTAGCTTTATAACATCTTTAAACTGAGCAATGCACTCAGGTTATTGCAAAATTAAATTCTGCTGCATCATGTCAAAATGGAGGAGAGGCTGAGGGTCTACGAATACTTACACTCATATGAAAGATTTTCACATATTTACCATCAGAATGTTTCCCTCCAAGATTTCTATGTTGATGTTCACAGCCAGTTTCTGGCCATTCTGCACTATTTCAGTGGCATAGGGCATTGAATTGCTGGAAACTGTAATATAATTTGTCCTGGCTAGTGCAAGGAATGAAACATTTTCTAGAATGACCCTTTTCTCAAATACAGACAGTGTTTTATTTAAATTTGTCAAAAAGTGATAATGGAGGACTTATGAGGGAATAGTCCCTTTTATTTACACACCTGGCATTCTGGAAATCTGTTACTTGTAACTACTAGCAATTATGATAAAAATGCAATTTAGGAAGGTTTCTAGCAGTAATGATAATGAAGCAATGAAATAGATTGTCTGGGGACATTGTTGATTCTCCACTACTGGAGGTCTTTAACAATAGGTTAGACAAACATCTGTCTGGAATATCATAGCACAGACACATCTTTAGCAGGGAAGTAAAATCATAACACAGTGCCTTTGCTTAAGGTCACAGCCTGCCCCAACACAATGGTCCTAAGCAAAAATAGAGATTGTAGTTCCACTGAACAAAATGGGACCAGCTGCATGGACTCTCTACAGGTTGCTGACAACATCTCCATATGCAACAATTTTTCTCTGACACGTAGAATGGTTAAGCAATGACAGTAGCTCCATGGGTATGCACTTTATGTAGTGTGAAGGGTTTTTTTTGCAACGTACTGAAGTCCTTGATCTGCACAGAGATCTGGAGAGGCACGGTACTGCCACTCTGAGGTAACAAAGGAAGATGGCTCTGCTCTTACTTCTCTGCCCCCTCTTCTGAAGAGCAGCCCAGCCTGCTGCCCTGCCCGTCAGACTGAATACTGCTTCTAGGTTTTAGTCCTAAAAGTCATCACTTTTATAAAATATGCAAGAGCACAGTTACAACAGCAGTATTCCAGCAAAGTATTCATATGAATAATTAAACTGAAACTACAGTTGTCAGAAACACGAGCAAAGTATATGTTGTTCACTATTACCTATGCCTTTTCTGCTCACCTCCTGGGGTGCTCTCTACTTTGACAAACCACTGTGGGTTCCTCACTCTACCCACTTCCAGGCTCACCCCAGAGGAGCCAGCTGGTGCAGAGCAATGCAGCAGGGGCAGAGGTGCTGTCCCACAGAGCACGAAATGCAAAAGCACATCTGGCTCCTTACAACACCCACACAGTAGGCAGACCTGACTCCACTGGTGGCATTACTCAGGAGCAAAGAGAGGCTGTGAGCGCTTTCTGAAAGGCTGACTGTGGTGCTAGTGGGCAGGAGGGTACACGTCCCTTCACAGCTGCAGACCACAGCCATAAATTTTCTTTGGAGGGCAAGCTAAAGCTTTTGGGGGGGCTTTCCTGCTCAGTACAAGCCTAGAGAAGGCAACTCAGGGTAGGTAAATTAGGCTCTGGGTGGAGAGGAGTCCCTCTCTACTGCCAGCAGAAGGTGCCTAAAAGGAGATCATTCCCATTAAGCCAGAAATGCTGTGTAATTTTACAAAGACTTTAGACCGTATAATCATCACAGCTTCACATTTCTGCTCCTGCATCACCAACCCTTTCCTCAGCCACCTTGTATTCATGTAGGCTCATGCGGTACCAGGTTAATAGGATGATGCAAGTTAAAATTAACTTTTTCATTTAAAGTTGGGGAGTTTTAACTGATCATTATCTGCCCACCAAAGACCATAACAAATATTTGCCCCAGCTCAAGTGGGAATGCCTGTAAGGAGCCACAGGCAGCAAGGGGGAGAAGGAACTAAAATGCCTTTAAAATTTGTGAAGTAACAGTATTTTCCTTCTTGAATGCATTCTAAAACTTCCAGTTATTGTCCCTTATGCCCCATATATCTGCTTTCTGTATGCTTTTTAATCACTAATGAAATTGCCTCGGTCAAATGCCTGTAATTCAGACTCATTGCATCAGACCAAGAAGCTTAGTTCTCATCAACCAGTGAATCTCAGTTCCACTGAAATTTCACTGAAGTCATTGCAGCAGTAAAAATGATGTGAGAGGAGAATTAAGTTCTGTCCAAAAATACTGATTTATTTACTGTGTACAAACTTTAAGGCATTTATTATTTATAGGTACAGACATGCAAAATAACCTCTTTCTGTTTATTTTTGTGGAAATTGGGATCAAGTTGTTATTTGCTTGTTCAAATATAATCTGTGATTGCATTCAACAAATAATACAAGCGAGATCACTTAGAACTTTTTTTCTTAAAGTTTATTTAACGTGAAGAGGCTTGTTCTCTTTGTCCAGTGCTTTGCAAGCATTTTCCCTAATCTTATCTGATACCTTTGATTTAATTGAGAAAAGTCATTCTAAAAGAATGTCATTTTTCTTGCATGCTTTTGTAAAAAAAAAAAAATGTAATGTAATTAAGACTATGCAAAGCAAAGGAAAAACAACAACAACAAAAACAAACAGAAAAGCAAAACCAGCAAAAAACCTCTTGAATGCCCAGGCAGAACAAAGGCACGTGCGTGTCTACAATAAAAAATTGCTGCAGTCAACCTATAAGTAGGCGACCTGTAGATGATATAATTTTAAAAAATTACATTATGGTGGTTTGAGGGGGGAGGGGGGAAGGAATAAAGGAAGGAGGTGTTCTAAATACCAAAGAATTATTCATTAAAAAATAATTTTACACCACTTTTATGTCAATCATTTTTTAAGATTTCTAGTTAAAAATGGGTCATGGGCTCAGTGGAACATCACTGAAAGGATGTAAAACATCTGCTGAAATCTATTTCTGTATCATTAATGCTACAAATAAAAAAAAATCACCTTTACTTTTAAGTGTTTGCTGCAAATTATGCTATAAAACAGGAAAAATATCTCAGAGGAATCAGTGGGGGTCATCCCATTGCCTGTGCTGTCCACAGGCAATGGATCAAGCCTCTAAACTTGAAGCCACTGGCAGCTCTCTCTTTGACTTTACTCATCAGCAAAGTTACATCTTTCGAATCCTCAGAGTTAATGCCAACAGTGATCACTGCTGTGCTGTCACCTGTGTAGGCCAGCAGCTCTTCTTGGAGGGAGAAGAAAGAATTCCTGCTTAGATTAGATTAAAGACATGATGCAAAGGAATTGGTGTGAACAGCTTCAAGATACACAAGCCTTTATCTGCCTTTGTAAACTACAGGACATTTGAATGGCATTAGATAGTTGAATAGTGAGCCAGAACACAGAGATACTGATTTTCCTTTTGTGCAAATGCCCAAGAAAAGGCTTTTCCCATCAAAACAGAACCACAAGAAAAGATGCAGAGTAGTTTGTATGTCATCTATATGTAAGATTTTTCCTCCCATGTTCAACATGATATGAAAAAGGAAATGTGACCATTCTGTGAGCACAGAGTGCCACAGATATCATGCCAACATGATATCTCTCTGTTAGAAAACATCCTTTCGTTAAAATAAGTGACTAAGGCCAAGAGTCTAGGCAGCTAAACCCCACTGAAATCCAGGGTACAGTTGTCATCAACGGACTGCAGGAAAACAACATGAAACAAATTTTCTGACCTAAAGTAGGCCTTGAATGACAGAAAACAAGGAAGCTTCCTTAACCATCTTATTGTGTTTACTCTTTGTAATTAGCCTCCCTAGAACCGTGTCAGGTTATTGCTATAAATGGTAATTATGCACAAGGATAGGTGGAAGGAATACTTTAGCTATGTTTAAAAGAAAAATTGGTGTAGTTTTCAAATTCAAAACTTCGCTTTCAATTCCATCTCTAAGACTATAAAGTTATATACAAACCCTGCCTTTTTTTTTTATTGGTAAGACTCCAACTTTGTTGATTGGGGTAGAACAAGACTTGAAGTCCCAGAGTGTGAAAATCTTTCCCATTCTTTTTATTTGTATTTTGTTATTATGACATCTTTATCTCTATTAAGGACAAGGTCTTCGTCTTTGCTATATACGAGCAGGCCATGGAAGGGTTAAGGAAATGGCAGTGTTTCTACAATGTGCACACACTGTAGTCCTTGGCAGGTTTGACACCCTTTCATGCCCTAGGATATATTGTACAGCAGCCATCCAGCAAAGGGCAGACATATATCCCCAGAGAGAAATATACCTTTGGTCATTTTGCTAAGTTGGTTGTTGACAGCAGCAACAGAGACCCAGAAAAAAAATGGCCACATCAAATGATCATTTTCAGAAACATTTCAGTGTACAGTGATGACTAGTTCTCTGCCTGGATTCTGCCTGATTGCATATACGGGGTCAGGTAGTCACCATATGTTCTGCTAACAAACACTCTGCAATCACTCAGGCAGATTACAGAAGCAAAGAGAAACAGGAGCTTTCAGAGAGGGAGAATCATCAATGAATTCTCCTAAAGAAAAAAGAAAAGATTTCCTTATTTTCTTGCACTTATATATTTACTTCCACCCTGCTTTTAACCATACTTCGTTCCCTTGAAAGAAATTATTTCTCAAATTGCTTTTCTCAAATGCCAGTAGAATTTGGGGATTTTTCAACCATTAAAAGCTACTATTTTGATTAGCTTTCTACTATTAACGATATTCTACTTAGAATGGCAGTTCTGAGAAGCCTTAACAGGCAAGACAGAGAAAGAGCTTCCCCATCTACAAACTGCATTTAATTATTTGTCTTTACACAATATCGTAAGCTTCAGTAAAGCACCAGATTTTGCTGTTGCCTGGATTGCTGAGGACCACAGTGATTCAGCTGTTCTTCAATCGTGGTCCTAAGTGTGGTGGCCATGAAGCAACATTAATAACAGGACGAGTGCCACCATTTTTAATATTTCTTCTGTCTCTCACCCCAGCAAGACTAACCTGTTGCAATGTAATGTAAAGTTTGCTTCCAGTCATCTTGTTCTTATTACTGGTGAATAGCTTCTTACTATGCAAGTGGCCCATTGAAGTTACTTGCCTACATATATCCAGTGTGAACAAAGGCGGCATGAACAGATATTTATTAGTCTTGATAACACTATATTAAGTCCTTGTTTGTACTTAGGTAATAAGGATTGAATTTTCAGAAGCCGACCTATATCACTTAACTTGAAACTTCCACAGCACAGACTCCTGCACATGAAGTACTGTTCCTAGGTTCCTTACATAAAGGGAAATGGGTGATTTAGGGCACAACGTATCTGAAATATTTTAGGCAGCTCCTTTAGGATTAAATGAACTGCACCTCAGAAGCACCTTCTCTTTCTTCATTGGCTGGAAGAGAAGTCTAAGGAGACTAACTTAGGTGCCAACCTTTGCTGTCTAGAGGACGTCATGTGGATCCCACCACTGATTTCTAAAAAGGTAAGTGCGTAGTCTAAAATAGTGTCTTAACCCAACATCCACCAGTTTTATGTCAGTCTGAGGGTAAAATGGTTTGCCTTCTGGACATGCTAGGCTCTTTTTATTGATTTTCAACTCAAATAACTTCAGCCTTCTAAACAAAAAATTATCTCATAAATAGTGTTTTCTAAGCCACTTTATAGTCTCAAAATAGGGAGTCCCAAAGATGATTCAGCACACCCTAAACATCTCAGTAGTTCAAAGAGGTAGGATAAGTCAATTTCTAGAGGTGACACTCTCTCTTCCTTCATTGGCCTCAGATGAGTAGCCAGAATGAGCATGCTGAAACTAGACAACAAATTTTAGGTGACTGAAGTTAGAACAGTGACCTAGGTGTACAGGTTCCACAAAAATAAAACTGTTCCTAATTTACTTAAGTACTTTCATAAAACCTTTGATGGGGAAGTTACCATTTAGACCACCCTTTTTGTGGCCCATAACTCAGGCTGATTATTGACCAGTTCAGTGAATTGTATTCCAGTTTTATGCTATCTCCAGATTTGATCAAGGCTCCTAGTATTTCCTTGGCCTTATAGAAGAAATCAGAAGAATGTCATACTTTTCAGATTGTATGTACTTGTCATGATTTAACCACAGCCAGACTAAGCACCACACAGCCGCTCATTCACTTCCCCCCCAGCAGGATGGGAGAGAGAATTGGAAGGGTAATGTATTGGCTGAGATGGAGTTAATTCTCCCCATAGCAGCCCTCACAGTGCTGTGCTCTGTATTGGTAGCTGAAAGGAGTTGATAACACACCCGTGTTTTGGCTACTGCTGAGCAGTACTGCACAGCATCAAGTCTGTCTCTCCAACATTCCCCCATCATTAGTAGTCTGGGGGGTGGGCAAGATCTTGTGAGAGGACATAGCCAAGACAGCTGATCCAAACTGACCAAAGGGATATTCCATACCATATATCAGCTCAGCAATACTGCTGATGGGAAGTAGAGAAAAAAACTTTTCTTTTCCTTTGCTTTCACACGCTACCTTTGTTTTTGCTTTATTAAATTGTCTTTATCTTGACCCACGAGCCTTTCGTTATATTTTCTCTGCCTTGTACAGTTGAGGAGGGGAGTGATACAGCTGCTTTGATGGGCACGTGGCACCCAGCCAGCGTCAACCCACCACAGGTAAAAGTGAGAAAACTCTGGGGTTGAGATACAGACTGTTTAACAGGTAAAGTAAAAGCCATGCGCACAAACAAAGCAAAACAAGGAATTCATTCACAGCTTCCCATGGGCAGGCAGGTGTTCAGCCATCTCCAGGAAAGCAGGGCTCCATCACATGTAATGGTGACTTGGGAAGACAAATGCCATCACTCCAAACGTCCCCCCCTTCCTTCTTTTTTCCCAGGTTTATATGCCGAGCATGACGTGCTATGGTCTGGGATACCCCTCTGGTCAGTCGGGGTCAGCTGTCCCAGCTGTGTCCCCTCCAACTCCTTGTGCCCCCCCAGCCTCCTCGCTGGTGGGGTGGGGTGAGGAGCAGAACAGCCCTTGGCGCTGTGTGAGCACTGCTCAGCAATAACAAAAACATCTCTGCATTATCAACACTGTTTCCAGCACAAATCCAAAACACAGCCCCATACAAGCTACTATGAAGAAAATGAACTCTATCCCAGCCAAAACCAGTGCAGTACTATACAACAAGGATGTGCATGTATGTGCATATATGCATATGCATTTAAGTACTGCAAAGAGGCTTTCTTTCCTGCCAGGACTCACACAGTCATGCTGTTACACTAATCATCATAATAATGGTGACAACATCAAAAACTTGTGCACACTATATTCTTCCTGTGAAAATGAGATAGCACATGCAATTTGGCATGTTCTCAGAGCAGTGATTAGCCCACTCAAGGGCGTTATTAGAAACATGAAAACAGAGTCATCTGTCATCCCAGGTGGTGCATTTTTACTACTCACTCTAAATAGCTGTGCCTGGGACTGGAGGTTAGACAGTTTCCCTGTTTGATTTCTGTTATCATCCTGTTATACTGCTCCTTTTGATCAGACAATGCATAGCAGATTTCTATTGTCAGTTGACTCCCGCTTTAATTTCAAGCTTTAATTTCCTAGTCCACCTATATTTCTTCAAAAATCTCTTATATGCTGCTTTGAAAACTTCTTTTCACAGAAAGGCAGCTCTTTCTTCTTCTGTTCTTTCTGCATGTATTATTAATGAATCTATGTTCTAAATATGTAGTCCATCATTGATGAACTCTCTTTCCAACACTGCATTATTTAAGCATGTTATACTGATATTGCTTACATATCTATGGAACCTTCTAATTTCACCTAATTTACCTGTTTGGGATTTTACATATGTATTTTAAGCCTGACCTGAAAGCAGAACTGTTACGGCTTTCATTACTTTTCCGAACACTTAGACAAAAAAATGCACTAGTGCAGGTGCACATTAGGCAGCATCTGCATTAGCAAATAGCATGGCCCAGTATGTTATGTAGTAATCTGTGGAATGAGACAGCTGGTGTCGAGGACCAGACATCCACACCCCACGTGTTCCATGGCAGGGGGATTACTTCGGGCTAGCTTTTATATGGCTAGTATGGGGTGAACCACCCTTTGTAGCTGGAGTGTATTAACTTGGTCCATACCTCCATCACATCTTCCAGTTTCTTCAGGTGAAAGAAAACCAGTTCATACACTCTGAGATCACTCCACAATAAATGGAACTGTCTGGAGAACATTCTAATCTAAAATGCCAGCAAAGAACACGTGCTTAAAGTGTCATAAGATACTTCTTATTTTAGTGGTTTTGTTCATTTTAATAGTGGAAGTGAACGCTATTTTAAGGTTACTTCATGTGCTACTTCAAAACAACCACAGAAATGTCTGCAAAGGCACTACCAAGATGCTTCAAAATAATTTTTAATGTTGCATGGTCAGGCAAATTGTTGCAAAAACCATAGAGATTCCTGTAACAGCCAATTAAAGATTTTTTCAAAATTCAGTCTGCAGCAGAATCATCTTTTTAGCAATTTAAATCTTATTACATCTCATGCATCTAAGTATGTGAAAGGGGAACACTAAAAATCAAGATGATATCAGAGTAGTATTAAGAATCAGCAGTGTTCTTAATGGTTAAGAAGAGTATCATCAGAGATATGAGCAATGGCTATTTTATTTTCTCAAGCTTCATACCTACATGAATTAACCTATAGAGTTCTGAGCATATTTTATAACACTTCAGGCCCTCATTCAGCAACAATTTACATATACATTCCACTCTACACTTCTGAATATTCTCACAGGACAACTTCAGATGATTCACATCACAACTATTATATATATCAGAATATATTCTTCCCCCTTTGTTTTCTAGTATGCTTTGTTCAAGTTAACTCAATAGATTGTTTCTTGGAAAATACACCATAATCAAAATAAGGAAAGTCTTTTAATTGAAGCTGAATAAAAGGTTCCTAATATAGCTAACATCCGGCATTCATCACAAAGCAAATAAGTAACTGGCTACACTAAAAAGTTGACTGCAATTGTAAGCTGTATGCAGAAAATCAGGGGACTGCATACAACTCCTGATAATCCTCTCCACCACTTACAGAACCTCCACCACTGACAGAACAGTGAACTGGTAATTAAATAGGGCAAGCCTGGTAGAAGCTCAAATAAGAAACAGTGCAATATTTTGGATTTTATGATGAAAACAAGCTAAATGTGAATAATACAATGGGCCTAATTTCCAGAAAGTGTTTCAGAGACCTTCTGTTTTAATTCCATATACTGCAACATCAGAATGAATACTGAGAACCCTGTACTGAATAAAAAAGTCAAACATCAATGTTACACCATTTCTTTCTATTTGTCTTCCCACCACATGGGGGTTATAAACTGTGCTGCTATAAAGGGGGATGATTCACAATAATCTTGTGACAAGTTTCATCAGAACAATCGTCAGTAATCATGTGTTGTGAATAATGCAGCCACAGATTGATTTGGTGCAAATCCACATGTATATTTCCACATGCTCGATCAGAAAGAGTCGATGCTCTGATGCTTTGTACTACAGAGTGTCTTGATTTTCTAGAAACTAATCCTGTTCAGGACAATACTATTCAATGCACACACATCCCCGTCAATAGCATCAAAACATTTTACATCAGTACAAGACTCAAAAATCCTCTTAGGCCACAAAGCTGTCATTTGCAGTCTTAAAAGGAATATCCATTTATTACAGCAACTGAGAGTGAGCTTGTCACACACTGTTTTCATCAGGTCAGAGCATGGTAGTTCGTGTAAAAAAAGGACGTGTTTATGTGTGTACATGCATGTACACATATGTGTGTGCATATATAATTTATGTATACATATAGTTACACTTCGAGTGAGATTAGTACTGCAAAACTGCCACTGAGAACAAAGCAAAGCAACATGCGTAGCAGTTAGGAAACAAGTATTTCAGAGATTTTCATATGTGGAATTGCTGCCTTTTCCTTGAGCCTTTTTTATGATATATATTGACAAGACAAAATCCTTGAGATAAAAAATTTACCAAGAAGGAAGGCAAACCATGCAGAATAGAGCTCAATTATGAAGAAATTATCTCTAGGAGTTGAGTCACACTCCTCAAACATCTGAAAAATCGGTTTAAGCAGTCAGCTAAGGCCAAATGGCTCCAATGCTTGAAAATATAATATAAGAAAACAATTAAGCAGTCCTTCAGTGTCACAAAACAGTTCTTCACTTGGAAACGTAGCATTGTTGTGAGGTCCTAGCTCAAAATGACACCCATAAGCCCATGACATTGGTCTTTGACAGCTACAATAATTCGCAAGTATTTTCCAGATTCACAGAGGAGACAAGAAACCAGCTACACCTTTGTCACCAACGTTTGGCTACCAACGGTTGCTGCCTAACATTCATGTCCTTAGCCATGTGTGCCCTTAGGTACCTTCACTTCAATGAACAGAGGTTTAAAGTACCAACTTAACATTGTACTGCATGTACTAAGCCATCCTGCAGTCTATCAAGAGTTACAGAGCAGGTAACATTTGTTTGGCCAAAGTACCCCATCTGATAGCCATGATTAACACAAGTATAACTCACCTCCCAGCAAAATGAATTGAATAATAGATGTCTAAAAGTTGAATGCTGCAATACTGAACACTGGAACATGTAAGTTCTCTTACAGCACCTCTTGCAGAAGATCTACCTGGATGTCTATACCTTCAATATCTTTCAGCAAACCCAGCAGACTCAAAAAAAAGAAACCAAACAAAAAAACCAAACATCCTATTCTGTTGTCCTTTTTTACTATCACAGCAAAGACTTTTGGAGTCTGCAAGGAAAAGATTGCTTCTAGAGATGGCAAGGGTCAATTTTGAGTCCAAAAATGAGGTCAGGATTTTGGTTAACAAGGCTCAATAGACTAGCTAAACTCCAAGTTCCTCAGAGTCTGAGCTAGAGTTTGGGATAGGACAGAGAAAGTGTCGTGGTTTAACCCCAGCCAGCAACTAAGCACCACGCAGCCGCTCACTCGCTCCCCCCCATCCAGTGGGATGGGGGAGAAAATTGGGAAAAGAAGTAAAACTCCTGGGCTGAGATAAGAACGGTTTAATAGAACAGAAAAGAAGAAACTAATAATGATAATGATAACACTAATAAAATGACAACAGTAGTAATAAAAGGATTGAAATGTACAAATGATGCGCAGGGCAATTGCTCCCCCCCCGCTGACCGACCCCCAGCCAGTCCCCGAGCGGCGAATCCCTGCCCCCCACTCCCCAGTTCCTAAACTAGATGGGACATCACATGGTATGGAATACACTGTTGGCCAGTTTGGGTCAGGTGCCCTGGCTGGGCATGAGAAGCTGAAAAATCCTTGACCTATAGTCCAAACACTACTGAGCAACAACTGAAAACATCAGTGTTATCAACATTCTTCACATACTGAACTCAAAACATAGCACTGTACCAGCTACTAGGAAGACACTTAACTCTATCCCAGCTGAAACCAGGACAGAAAGGCAGAGAATTCAAAGTAAATTAAGATAATAGTTAGGGATTTCGGGACAATGGCTAAATATAGTAAGGGCTGACAACTTGTTATTGTTTTGTTTATTGTTTGAACCCCATTAGGCTAGGCTTGGCTTGGCAGAGTCAACCCTACCAAGTTCAGGCAGGGGTTAGAGTTCAGCTGGAGTTTAGAGTTCAGGCCAGGAAAAGCCACTAAACTAATACTAGTACCTGAAGTGCATGGTTTTCAGAGTTAGCTAACTAAATTGAAAGGAGACACTAGCTGGAAGGACTTCCAGGAATTAGATTTAATATCACCATGCTAGGAAAACAAATTAGATATACAGGACCTACCGGGGTTACAGGCTAAGTTTAAAACTAGGTTTATCATAGAATCATCGAATCATCTAGGTTGGAAAAGACTTATAATATCATCGAGTCCAACCGCTAACCTAACACTGCCAAGTCCACCACTAAACCCTGTCCCTAAGTGCCACAAAAAAGCTTTGTCTGTTTGGGTCCTATGATCATAGCTTAGGGCTCAATCTAGAAGAAGACACTGGTTTATCATTAGGTTTGTCCCTGGCTGGTTTAGGAAAAAAAAAAACAATTAGCTGGTAGAGACTCATGAGATAGGTCTGCTGGCACTGCTCAGTTAAATTCAAGACTCAGCATGATACTAGTCCAGGTTTTGAGCTCAGGTTTTCAGAGGCTTTGGATGAGATTTAGTTCCTAAAGTGGGGTATGAGAAGAGCTAATGAGCTACCCGTAAGTCAAGGTCAAATGGGATATGATGAGCCAGGGTTAGCGTGACCAATAACAACAGCCTCTGCTCTGAGAACTGAGGCTAGCAGGAGTTTCTGTACTGTGTTTAAAGCCAGCTAGGGGTTGATTTGACCAAGACTGTCACATTTTTAATACTGTGGGGAATTTACACCAAAGTATCTTAATCTGTTAAGGATAAAATTTAATGATTGCAAGTCTTATAGACAGGTTTCTATCACTATTAGTCATAGTTTAAATAAGAGCTTGAAGATTTCAGAAATTAGAAATGGAATATTAAAAATGCATAAAAACAAATCTTTCCTGTTCTTGTCACAGGGATTATTAAAAAGGTGATGTTTAAATCTAACTTTTATTTTCTTATTGTCTGTTTTTCTGTATAGTTTCGCATTTTGGCTAGGCATGGACCAAAGATTTATCAAGGTATAATTCTTCCACTCCCCCCCCCTCCAAAAATAATAAATAAATAAAAAGCAACCCCCCTAAACCATCACATCCTAAAAGAAAAAAGAATGAGGAGGTCAGAAAGCAAATCACTTGCAGAGCTGTGAACAGAACTCATTTTCAAGGCTCCTAGTTCAGTGTCATGGCCTTTACTTTCTGCTGCTCTTTTAACAGTCCTGGAGGCAAAGGAAGAAAAATGACGTAAAATACCGTAGTTACTTTTTTACACCCTTGGAAATCTGAATAATTTAATTTGTAAATTTTAATTATGTCCCATTTTTCCACATTTCTGTTCAGCACTCTTGGCTAAAAAAAACTTGATAATTTTAGTACAACACAATTTCCATGAGCTTTCCAAAACTTTTTTCACTCTATATAACAGATCCTTTAAATATTAGATGTATATTTCATCTGGCTAAGCCTATTACCGTCTACAAGGTATTAGCATACTTTGTACAATTCATTCTAAAGGCCCAATTCAAAAAATAAGGAGACTTGTTCGCATGGTACAAAGTCTGACAAGAAAACTAGGATGATCATTGTTGGTTGTTCTTTGACAATTAACAGTTAATGAAATAAAGCTGGGTAATATTTTTCCAACATAGGCTCTGGGGTTCAATTTCCTGTAACTTTGCCAAATTTAAAGCCATTATGCTAACATTTGCTGTGGCAGATCTTTGGTTCACGACAGACAACATAGTTCACCAAATGTGAGCAACTAAAGAATGACAACCTATCCCCCTATCACTACTATCGCTTACTCCATCATCTTACATGATTAATGATTTTTTTCTTTAAAATTTTCAGTGCTTGCATTATTTTTTATTTAAAACATAGATAGTACTATTCCACAGTCTTGCAAGGACATGTGGAAGTGGATTTGCAGCTGTCTCAGAAGTCCAAAGACAGCATACTTATGATTACCTTAAGAACAAGTCCACACCTCTCCACAGATAGAATCTGAGCAAAGGCCAGTGACTAATGCATGGTAAGGAAGAAGTCCCATGGAAAAACATAGCATGTGATCACTTCAATTACAGTGACAGGAAATTAACAGATCTTAAGTTGCAGAGACAACCAGCTTTCCTTAATGTTGATGAGTTTGCCTTTGCAAACTTAGTAGTACTCTTTTGCCATAAGCTTTTCTGGTATGTATTCCAGGACAATATATTAGTCCTCAAATATTTTACATATAAAATTTGCAATTTGGAAAAAAAGTATCTCTCTGATCATTGGTTTATAAATACTTTTTGTGCTATCTCGGCTAAAAAGAGTCTCCATTTGATTGATTAGTATTCTGCTCTTATGTTCTCATCTAGCTTCTATAATAAAGTGTAATCAAACTGGTTGTTCCATGAATTTAAGATCTGTTATCCATGTGCATACTAGGTCAGTGTATCCCAACTGAGGGAGTGGAAGAAAAGGAAGGGTAGAATGGAAAAAGTTACTGACTTAATATCAGTCAAGTTATTTGATTTTACTTTGCTCCCATCTTCAGTGTGCTCCAGGGACTCCGGATGAAATAATATATGGTCCCCACTCACTTTTTGTCTTTCTTCCCAGAGTAGCTTCCAATGCCAGTAACAAGAGGAATGAATCATAATCAGAAAGCTGCAAGTTTAAGAAACATCCCTCAGCTGAAAGCTTGCCTCATCAGCTTCAGCAGTATTCAAATAAACTCTATTTGCAATCCAGGCTAGTCTTCTGTCTTCAAACTAAATCCCAAATCCACAGCAAGCAGGGAAGAGGGATGGAGAGGGAATGAGCAAAATATACGCAAAAGCTTCTTTGGAAGAATACAGGTGTTCATGCTGGCCGCCTTCTCAGTAATGTACCTGAGGGAAGGATGACGAACTATTTCAATAGAACAATCTTGATCAGTCTTTTACGTCCAAAACTTTGATCATTCTTCACTAAATAGTGTTCATTTATTTAGTTCAAAAAGTCTATTCACTGGATAATACCATAGTTAGTATATACCTGTCGTGGTTTAACCCCAGCCAGCAACTAAGCCCCACACAGCCACTCACTCACTCCACCCCCACCCAGTGGG
>NW_010972631.1:138782-271703 GCF_000737465.1 Haliaeetus leucocephalus
AACTCAAAACATAGCACTGTACCAGCTACTAGGAAGACAGTTAACTCTATCCCAGCTGAAACCAGGACAATACCTAAGCTAACCTACCTAAAACAACTTCTCTGCTATTCCAGGTCAGGTGAATCGGTCATAACTGATTTTTCCATTCATACACTGAACAGTTCTAGGGCCCCACCTTACAGTGCAGCCTTAATCCCTATTTTTGTCTTTGAAGACTAGCTATTTCCCTTGAAACCAGTGGAATATTAAAAGTGGATGTGGTAGATGTATTCGGCTGCAGAATTAAACTCTTTGGGGGATGCTTAAACATAGATGTCCAGTCTCATTTGAGACATCCTACAATATTCAAAACACATAGGTGCACCTGGTATATTTGCCCAGGAATTAGGGGGTATCTGTGCTCTTCAAATGCAGCAGCTGCAAAGCAGGTGACATAATCTAGGTGGGGATGTGTGAGCAACTGAATCATGAGCAGGAGCTTGTATATGAGTCATTATATTCATATGGAACATAGAAAGATGCCTTTGGAATACACCTGCAAAGAAAATGGTAATTCATTACTATAACAAGCATGGAGGTGCCATGGTTTAACCACAACCTGAAACCAGGACAAGGTTATAAAATTTCCTCTTCCAACTGCGTAAAAATAGAAGCTTTTTTAAAATTTTATTTTAAAGAAATGTGTCTTTTGAGAGTTGTTAGTCCATTTGTTAAGGTACTGACATAAATAATGGCAAGTGGGCATTCCGCCTCTTCTGATTTAGAATAAAACTGTTTCCCCTAAATTACTCCAAATAAGGCACAGTAAGCATCTGAAGCTAGGTCTCTGGTGCCTTAGTTGTCCTTGTCTTTGCCTTCCCCTGAAAATGCCATGGATCCAGCTATCTCTTCATAAAATATCTCGGCTTTGGTAAAACAGCAGATTTTGACGAATACATGACTTGACTTTTGTGCTTGGTTTTTAATATGCCAATACTTTCCTGATCTGGTCAAAGAAATGTTTAAGAGGTTAACAGAAATTTACATTAAATTTCTTAAAGCTTTGAGAGTTAAGGGAAGTATTTCTTCCAAATGTATGCCATTGTGCCTATATTTAATCATTAAAATTAAACAAGACTTAAAATATAACTATTCTAATGTACTCAGAAGATTTCTATTATCATCACTGGACCTTCCATGACTCTTTCCAACTCTAACATTGTGCTTTGGCTTATTTAGTTTTAAACTGAATACAAATAACAACATACTTTCAACTTGACTTTGGAGTTGCTTGCCTTGAGCTAATTTGTGTCACAAATTTAATATTATTTAAATACAGTTGTTGATATTATTTATTGTTATCAATTTAAATATTTAAATGATATTCAATAAATCTTTTTACTGAAAAGTTAAATATTTAAATCAAGTGTTATTTAAACATAGGTTTGCTTTCTCAATGTGAATGGAAGGAGACATTGACCATCTAAAAGGGGTTTTGGGGAGAAAGACTAAAAGATTACAGATCTTCACATTGGGACCAGCCAGAAAGAATTTGAATGCATTTCTTTCCTTTACACACAATTTAGAAGCTTTACTTTGTTCATATCTGTCACAATATAATTACATTAAGCACCTAGATGAACAAATTAGAGTGATTTAATTTTGCAGTTTAAACTCTGATTTGCCAGATTAGTTCAAATCAAAAGGAAATTTCTGAGGAAAACATATTTCTGACAGCCATATCATAGGAAAGGAGCTGATGAGAAAATGTGAAAGTACAAAAATTCTACTTCTTCCAGCTAAAAAGAAAATTGTGGAGTGCAAGGAAGCACTAGGCCCTTTCTCTAACAGAACAGGTCTCTCTTGAAGAGCAGTTGCCTCAAGATTCGATAGTCCCTGCAAAAAGAAACGAAGGCTGTATGTGGATGAAGAACTCCAAGGGATGGAGGGGAAACTAGTTGCTGTGAGTAGTATTTTTGCTGCTTTTTTCACTTGAACTGCACAAAATCAGGGAGTTATCATTACAAAGCAGTGTTTTCCTCTTGTGCTGTGATAAAAGGTACAGAGATGCCTTGACAGGGTGCTAACACGTTCCCTGCTGAGTTCTTCTTCCGTCAAGGTTGACATTACTTCCTATCATTCTGCACTAGAAAGAGTTCTTAAACAGACTAGGGACAATACCTCACTGAAATTCTGATGGGTCATGAATCATTTCAGAAAATATCTCCAAAATAGTATTTGAATAGACATAAATAAGGAACAGTTAGGGCTGAATTTCAGTCTGAGTCTCCCCATACACCTCAGTGTCAGTTTCAGCAGCAGAAAGATGAGATTACACTGAAACGTAATCACAGTGTAGCAGTTCAGGATTTCCCAGCCATCAAATAATTCTGTCAAAGTGCAGAGCAAAGAGCCTTCAGAACTAATCCAAGCTCACTCCACCAACTGCCAGCTACAAACTTTCTGTGTATGATCCCGTCACTAAAAGCTCAGCCTAACACTATTGCTTGTAACGGCCCCCTACAGCCTGGCACCCTGTGATATAATCCCACTTCTACTGCCCATGGAAAAGAAGACTCCATCACATGCTTATCTGTGTATGTGTGCTTTGATACAACTGGTAAATACTAGGCATTTACTCTTGTGCGGGGTTGAAGATGCCAAACAGAGCTGACAGGCTTGAGAGTAAAATATCAGAGTCTAACTGGAAGCAAATGACTTGTTCAGAGTCTTCAGATATAAGACTATGCCCATGTGGCAATTGCTTTGAGTTGAATAAAAGCAGACATGAACATTGTTATAGGAATAAGCCAGTATTATTATTCTCTGACACATAAATGTGCTTCTTTGGAAACAAAAAAAAAAATAATAGTTGTAATGAGACAGTCAAGAACTGAAGTGCAATTTAGAAAAGCAATGGAAAGCAAAGAGAATGAATGAAAAACAAAGAGAAGGAATGAAAAATGATATTTTAGTATGAAACAAAACTTAAAAGGGAGCAAAAAATATGGAAAGAGTGTGATTATTAGAAGGTCAGCAACTCTCAAAATAAAAGCTAGATATAGAAATAGGGAGAAAATTCAGGAGCGGATAGTCTTCCAGGCAAGTAAATTTGTGTAGTGTATAGTAAGTATAAAAACTACTGATGGATTTGGAGAGCTGACCAGCTAGGACACCATTTTATCATGCTGATAGAAATACTGCCTCTGGCTAACACAGTATGGTGATAAGCACTCTGGATTATAAAGCAAGAAAGGGATAAAAATTAGACCAGAATGTCAAGAAATCCTGAACATGCTTCTACTTAGATTCAAATGGGGAGTAGAGCTGTTCAGATTTCATCTTACAGCATTTACAAAACTCTTGCCTTTCTACAGTAGCTATTTTCCTTATGGTCATCTATCTTATTGATATTGTTTCTTATTCCTGGTAGATTGGTCAAACATTTTAAACATAAGCAGCAAATGTATAAACATATAAAATAGTAGTAGTACTAACATATAAAATAGAAATAAAGTTATTTCACAATTAAGAAGACATTATACATGGTCATGACAGATAAAGGAGCTCCTGTGGATGCACAAATGCACTTATACCTATTTTAGTGAAAGCACATTATCAGAAAAACAGAACAGATATAAAGAAAATAAGATGGCTGTGTAAAGAGATATCTCTGTACTGCTGTGTTTTTAACCAACAAGTAAGATATATGTAACAAAGGAGAGCACTTTGATCTGTTCAGATTATTGTTCCTCTTACTAGAGAGTTTCTATCACAAGCAACATCTTTAGAGAGTTCCGATGTGATTTTTACCTCCATATAGAGTTTTCTTTTTCCCATCTGTAAAAAAACACATTAAAAATAAAATAAAACACATCAGTTCTGCAGCTGCACACTAAATAACAGGCTAAATGGCTTTAATTTAGGTGACAAATTGGTATAATAATGTAATGTCATCCTGAGAGACTGCCTCAACAAACAACTGACCCCTTGAAAAAGGAGAAGTTACAATCACTTTTTTCTTTGGAAATCTCTCAAAACTTGCCTTGAACGTTATTCCTTTTTCTTCTTTGCTGTTAGCATCTCAGTAGAGTGACAATGAGCCCAATATCACATCTCTGACTAGTAAGAGAGCTTTAACATTGTTTATATCAGTGAAAAAGAGGCTCAATGTGTGAATCTGCGGATGTTTCTGAACCTCAAATGTTTTGTAATACGGCAATGGCAGCCGGAAGCAAGTGGTTTCTGGTACCCCCTATTCCAACAACTGTTACCTGAATATGCATTTTTACTTCTGATACTCATTTTAATTGCAATTATTATTATTTTTTTTTAAATCAGTGAATGAAACGTACATGAATTAAAAAACAATAGCAATAGCTGATTAGATGAACCTGGCTTAACCCAGAACACCTTCCCAAAAGGACTGGGCTAACCACCTCTTTTGTGGCATCTTTAATAGGCTGTTCTTGCTCTTGGCTGCAGTGGCCAAGGCATAATGAGGATAAAGAATATCCTATAAAAATGGAAGCAAGGTCCCAACTGAATTACAAGCTACTATGTCAAATGCTAATATTAGGGGCTACTACTTTTCTTTTAGAGGAGTGAAATTTAGGCATTAGCTGTGAATAAAGGCATGCATATTACTTGCTAAATTGGACGTGATTTAATTACATTCTATCCCATTTTCAATTCTCTGTCATTAGTTTTAGCCTTTCAAAAGGCTTTGAATTTCTGTTCTTACACGGCAGCTCTCTGCCACCTAAATGATCATGATTTCAAGTGAGTATGGATGAGCACAAAAAGGGGAAAAGCTAAAAATAATTTGCCCAGTACCTCAGTACCCTCTGACATACCTATGAAGAAATTCTCTTTGGAGAAGAACACTGATGATATCAGTATTCATTTTGAAAGGAATTCTGACATACCATTGATGTATCTCAATGCTTTGTCATGTCATTCCTTTCTAGACAGTGTTTTTATGATTGTGTTATGAAAAGGATGACCCTATGAGGGAGAAGTTCCACCACCAGAGTTGACAGGGCAGCCAGTACACCTTCAGTCCCAGTGTGGGTGCCTCTGTCAGTCCCACTAATCCTCAGGGGCTTTGAGATGCCTTATGGTCCCTGACTTGTTCAGAAATTGGTTTTAGGCAAGGAATTTATGGAGATCTGCCTCATTTAGTATCTACACCTCTTGCAAAGAACTATATGCCATACTATTCTGATTAACTTTGGGCATCACACCGCCCTTTTTTTTTTGCACAGGAGGATGTGATCTGGCCCATTAAATTTAGCAGAGCTTGCAAGAATAAATCCCAGAGTACCCTCTTCTGTTATAAAATCTACTCACATAAACCAGTAAAGGCTGGTCCTCCATACTTTTTTTTCCCTACTGGATGTATTAATCAAAAGTTTATCCCAGGTTGGTAAAAGAAAAATGATGTTATCACAAAGTCTCAGCTAGTTTTGCAAAAGACAAATTTATAAGAGATAGATACATGTTACTTGCAGACTTTCTGAAGCTTTACTTGAGCACAATGTGTTACGGGTTTTTGTTTTGGGTTTGTTTTTTTTTTTTTTTCATTTATGACTTCGAACTAAAAGAAAAATCTTCTAAGTAAATGGTAAGAAAAATGCTTAAGGCAATTTTTTTTATTGACAAAAATATTTTTTTCTTAAATCTTTGCTAGGTGTCTTCCTTGTGAATAGTGTGTACATGTCTGCTTTCATAATATAATGTCTTTACTTTGGCTAAATCACTAGTTTTCAAGAAAAAAAAATAAGGATTAGTTTACCTTTAATGTCGGCACTGGGAAAAAAATTAAGCGCTGGATAGAGATTACTACTTTTAATATGTTTTCCCTTTGGTGTCAATTATTTCAAATCCAGGTTCCAGTTATTTCTGTAAAAGTGTGGTAGTCATTTAGACCATGAATACCCTTAAAGAGATCAAAGACTACCAGAAGATTGATACATGCTGCAAAAATATATTCTTTTGCTTTCACTTATTCTTCACAGACTCTTAAAGCAAAAGTCAGCAGAGCCCACTCCCAGCATAAAAAGTGAACACTCTTGCCTCTTTAACTTTTTGGACTTTAGATTAGAGCAAAACCACTGCAACGTAAGATAAACTGCCTACAGGTAAGAAACCTGGGAACATAGGTATCAATCCTATTTTTAGAGAAGGAATGTAAACTTAATAATATACTGAAGTGATATTTGGCTCACCAGTGGGGAAAAAGAGGTTGTTTAAGCTCTGGGCTCTGCTGAGATCTGAGATTTGGTTCTGAGCCTTCAGAAAACCCAAGTCTTCAGGGATTCATTTCCTTATGACAAAAATCCCTCCTGTCTTAGTGCAGAATAAGCACAGCAATGGTCAGAACTCCAGCAAGTTATCATTGTCATCAACATTAGCACCAGTAGTTTTCAGGCTGATACATTTTAAAGGTGATGCTCAGCATCCTCTGCTTCTGAAGTCTATTAATTGTGTGCTAGAATGCTTAAAAATTAGTAGTCACTTTTAAAGACCTGGTTACATTTTGTATGCATCAGCTGCATGCTGGCTGCGTGCAGCTAATGCTGCATGTAAGTAAAAGTTGTCTCTGTAGCAAGGACTCTAAAACCCACTGCATAGATAAAACAGTTTACGCACAAAATATGCCAAATGATGATACATCTATAGGCTACAGAAATGTTTCTAAGAGAGAAGCAGAAAAGAAAGCCAGCATGGAAGAAATGTGCTCATGCAAGAGCAAACACCTGAGATCACTTGACAGAGGAGGAAGGAGAACAAATCCAGTAAGTCTCAAGATGTACTGCACAGGGAAAAGAAGCCACTGCAAAAGTAAGGATATGTAGGTCTTAGGAGACCTTTGAATCCTTGTAAATCCTGTTTTCTGAGGAAATTTTAAATAGGGGTTATGAACAGCAAAATTACTGGCAAAAATATTTCATTTAATAGCTAAAAATGTATTTAATAGATCAGTGCTAGTTTTAAGGTTTTCTTTTTTGTTTGAATCCATCACTGCAGTTGTCAAATGGAACAGTTAATGCGTAACCTTACCCCAAAACTGCATACTACTTCCAAAGGGGATAATGCAATATATTCCATTTCCTTCTTTCACAAACATCTTTGATACATGTCATTTTTGCTGCAGTTACTGCAAGATTCAAGAGTCTGTGTAGTGGGAACATCCTTCCCTTCTGACATACTGGACCAGCTGCTGTGTATTGCTGCACCCAGTCTTGCAAAATCCTCTTAACACAGCATTTCTAGCAGCCTGCTCATCTACAGAATTGCTGTTCTACAAGAAATCCCAGCATTTGAAAACATTATTATCTGATTTAGGAGAGGAAATTTAACTAAGGACTTTCCCAGGATCTCCAGTTATTCAAGGAAAGAGGAGAAATAGCCTTCTCCTACTCCTTAGTTGGTAATGTGAAGACAGGCAGGCTCTGAGGTGACCTTTCTAAGGACCATCCTTAAGATGATACTTCTGTTGTGGAATCAGCATTTGTTTTTGAAATGCACTCATTTAAGAGTTTCAACATAAAAAATAGATGTGTCAGCAAGTTTGTTCTCAGACTGAGACCTGATTTTCCTTCTAGATGCAGAAAAGCAAGTGCGTATCTGCACACAGCAGGTTGGCTACGTAAGTTAGCTAAACTAACAGAAGATCAGTTTCAAACCCTTATTTAATCACTCTGGGCCAGCACAGCATCAAGCAGAACCTTAATCATCTACATCACTAACCAGTGCTCAGCCCCCAGGGCATCTCACTCTGCCAAATGATACATCTTTATGTACTTCTTTGGCTCTGACATAATCTGAATTTGTCTTTTGACCAGCTTTGTCTAATCTTAGTAGGACTTCTTTAAAAAAATAATTTAGAAAGTTTAGTTGTTTATGAAGAAAATTATAGGGGGAAAAAAACTAGTAGATTTTTGCTGCACACAGCTTGCAAATTCAGAGTAAGTAATTTTATAAGAGCACATAAGAAACTCCTACCCTCTCAGCATGCCTCTATTCAAGAACAATGACTTCCTACAGGATCTGCCATCTGGAGAGCTAAAAGATGAAGATAGTGTACGAAAGATCTCATTCAAACTATACTAGAGGATGCTAGAGACGGGATTTGTTTTTCCCAGCTTCATTCATCTGGAAAAAAATGTCTAAACAAAGGCAGTGTCTGGACTCCCTCTATAATCAAGAGACAAAGAAAATTCCAGAGAGTGATTCACCCTGTGTCTCACAAACACCTTGAGTTGGAAATGTTTGAGTTTTGGTGAGATGTGTGCAATCTTATACTAAATGTGCATTTTCTGCACGCAACAAAAATCTTTAGGGAAGACTGTGACTGCTAAGGCATAAATGTCTCTTCACTCTTCTAAAAGTAATAAAGTTCAGCACCACTCTTGAAAAGAATACTAGCTAATACTATCAGTTTATCTTTATATAGTCTCCAAAACCCAAGATATAATCCTCCAGTCTGTGGAGATTCTCCAGTGAGAATCCAGTGATTATCACACAGATCTTCTAACGGACATGCATTTGTAAATGCATTTGACTTTTCTTTTTAAATTGCTACTGGGTTGTCCATGAACATGATTAACCATAAAAATATATCCCAGGGAAAATAAATTAGTAATAAAGCCAGCTGAACATAAAAATATTTACATAATATAAAGTCACTCACTGCTGACTGCAACAGACATCTAGGAATCTTATGAAAGCTAAGGAGAACTCTTTACTCTTTCCACCCTGAGCCACAATACACAACAGAGAGAGAAAATTCAGCTATTCAGATGGCTGGGAGCAGTGACTTTCTGAGGGATCACATCACTGTGGGTTTTGTCATTCAATGTGTCATTCGGCAAAATTAATTTCATAAACATGCTGAACATCTCCTTTATGATGTCACAAGCATTAAGACCCTTCCCCTCCCACTAAGGAACCAAGGCAAGTGCTTCCACATTGCCTTCACCATGCTTTTGAAAACCTCATTAAATTAGAGAGGAGGACATTCAATACCCATGAGGAGATAGTGTGCCTTGAAGCACTGACTCATTAAGTAATCTTTATGTATAAATGTCATTAGTTTCCATCTCTTCCAGATGTTCCCCTTAGCCAACAGAACAAGTACAGTTATCAATTTCCTAACATCATTCAGAAACATTAATTCACCCTCTTTTCCCACTATGCACATATAATTATAATACACATATAGTTCTATGATGGTTGAAATCAAAGGCTTAGAGTTGATGTAGGAACTCTAAATAGGTGTTTTCAATAATTGCACAGCTTATGGCAGGAGTAAAGAATATGTGACAAATTAGCCTACTACTATCTCTGCCTTCAGCATTTCCTGTGACTGGCTAAACTAGCTTCACATAAGCTCTTTGGTGTCTAGTAAACTCTGTTTAAACTCTTATTTAAAAATAAAACCCAATCAAATGTGAAAATTTTGAGGTATATTTATCATTTGGCCACTTGGTTTTACAGACATAGTAAGAAAGATGGGTTATCTCCTTTTATCATGTGCTTCTAGGCTCCAAATTAAATGGGTCGCAGACCGAGTCCTTCCATGGATACATAATTCTGACAAAATGCTTTCTGTTGCTATGTTTTCAGCTCACATATCTACTTGTCAGTCTCAGTCCCTGTTGCTATGTTATCATAGCTATCTTGTTTCAAATGGTTCATAGTCTTTGCAATTGTCAGGATTGATGGTGTATCTCTGCTAGGGAAGTACATGCATTGGGTCTGGCTCAAATGGAGTTACCTTTCTTCACAGCAGTCTATGTGGTGCTGAGTTTTGGATATGTGGCTATAACAGTGCTGATGATAATACACCAATGTTTTGGCTATCGCAGAACAGTGCTTGCACAGCAATCAAGGCTTTTTCCCACTCTGTGAGCCAGTAAGTAGGCAAGGGTTGGGCACAAAGTTGGAAGAGGACACAACTAGGACAGCTGACCTGAATTGGCCAAAGGGATATTTCCCACCAAATAACATCATGCTCAGTGATAAAAATGGGAAATGAGAGGAGGGGGTAGAGGGTGGAGGGCTGGAGGAAGTTCTTTTGAAAGATAATATTTTCTTAAAGGCTGGATGGGTATCAGTCTGCTTGTGGGAGGTAGCGCGTAATTGCCTTTGCATCATGTGGGATTTTGTGTTTTGTTTTGTTTTTTTCTTTCTTTCCTTCACTTATTAAACTGTATCTTTACACGTGAGTTTTCTTACTTTTTCTCTTCCTATTCTCTCCCCCATCCCTCTGCAAGGAGGGGGAGTGAGTGAGCAGCTGTGCGGGTGCTTAGCTGCTGGCCAGCGTCAGCCCACCACAATAGGCCATTCAAAGTTAGCATAGTACAGCTGTTCAGAGATCTAGTTAACTGAGCTTTCCATGATCTAAAGCAAAAAGCTTTGTGTTGTGTGTTTCTTGCTATAAAACACCAAACTGCCAAAGTCTGCAAGGCACCCACTATTCGATCTGACCCAATTCTGGTGCTTTCCTGGTTGTGCCAAAATTCTTCCAAGCTGAAAGCTGATGTCCAATAAGAATTAAAATAAACTTGACTTCCAGTGTCTGAGATTTATGTATAGGTAATTCAAGGGAGCATATTCAATAAAGTGAATTTTCTACAGATACTTGCTCTTTTAAGAATCTGCAAAGCAGGTGCTAAGTGCCTTCCTCACCCAAGTCAATGGGAAACATCTGAAATCTTGCTTCTGTAGCACTGCAGTCATTCAGATCCTGCTTCTGTTCTTATCTGGAAACTTTTTGCTGTCACTTTGTGAAAAGACTCTCACTAGAGGGTCAGAGTCTGAGAGCTTTCCAGACCCTGCAGTAGCAACAGGATTAGGCCATGATTAACTTCTGTACGATATGGGTCAAATCTTGGATAAAGACTAAGAAATGGATCTGTGTTTGTTCTATAAATCTAACATACTGCAACTTAGACTTCTTATTGCCATGGACAGACTACTGATTCATATGTTTTATTCCCAGTTAGGTAGAAGACTTCTGAATCACATGTTGGTACAGACATTCAAATAAATCAATACAGATAAGAAAACTACAGGTGCAAGCAGCTACATTATCGTGTACCTATCAACCTCTGAGCACTCTGAGATAAGATACTTCATTATTATATATTTTTATATTTTGTCCTTGTACTGGATGTTCAAAGATACTTTCTCTATTTAAATCTGCACTTGAAAAATGAACTGAAAATGATCAGTTGGAAAGATTACCACCATAACCTGTTATTCCTTAGCCAAATGTACAGACTCGGGTAAATTACTTGCCTCCTTGGATTTGTCACTGTGCCTGACAGCTTGCTCACATACCCAGTTATGATTATGCATTGATTTTAATGATGAATAAACTATATAAATGCTAAGATAAGCACGGAAAACTTACTGTTTCAACATTCTTCCTTATAATAGATTGCATATACATATCATACTTGCTGGAGCTGAATCTGATGATTAGGACAGGTTAATAATGCAAAAAATGAGTCTAAAAACCATGTCTTTTCTCTGAGTACTGAAGAAGATGAGATCCTGCAAAGCATCACAGAACAGAAGGCAGAGTAAGTATTTGTAGGATTCTTTGTTGTTAGAGCTTATGTAACCTTCCCCATTTCCTAAAAATGAACATGTCCATTTTTTAATATCGACAGAGAATCAGCTATCAAACCCACTCCTCAGCATGGCTTCTAGGACTGGCTTCTGATCACCACAATGGAGCACAGATAAAGAAAGGAAAACGATCAATTGGGTGGAATACCTTAAATAAACCATATAGGTGTATTAGATAGTGACTTTATTTTCTTTCCATAAAATTACTGAATTTTACAGCCAGAATTTCTTTGGTGTAATAGAATAAGCTAGAGACAAGAAAATTCACATTTCCTGACTCTGTAGATGTTCCTCAGTGCTCCCACGTCACTCCTACCTTGCTTCTATTCTCCAAGACTTAAGCAGAGGTTATCAATTACAAGTAAGTTTGATCAAACTGAAGCTAATGAGCTTCCAACTGAGTTGGAAGTCTCACTTGAAGTGCTGGTTTTGTTGCATGGCAAAAAAAGATAAAACCGTCAAACTGATCTTCACTGCTGACCTTTGACTTGCCTAACTGATTTAAAATACCTATTTAATATTAGTAATAGACTGCTAGTCTCAAAGAATTTAATCTTATATAGATCTATGTAATGGTTTGCCATTGATGACAGCTGTGTCTCCAACATTGTTGGTCTGGCAGCTGGTGGCAGTGCATACCATTGCAGTAGAAAGGCATCATTATTTTATACATTATTCATTCTTTCTGTGAATCAAGACCATGAACCTCATCTCTCATTTTCCAAAACACAGGGGACTTAAAAAATAGCTTGTTTAGCAAGTAATATTAGCATTTTCTGTTTGCCAGTCCCTGGAAGGGAACATTGTCCACTTGTACCCAAAAAAAAAATACTAGAAGGATGTTAAGATATCACTCCAGGTACCATAGTCAGTCAGCCCTTGACATGTATAATAAGGCTGTCAACAAAGGTGCTATGGTGGTGCTGGACTTTTTCCTTTTAACAAGCTGAAATGAACCCGGGAGTTTATTTCATGTAGTCACCAAACCACCATGAGGTGCCAATAAAACCTGCCTTCTGAGCAGACAATATACCATGCCTGACAGTGGGATGGAAGTTTCCTATAATGCTGTTTCCAACCACAGGGACCACCTAATGCTTTAGTTCACTCTAAAAAAAATATAATCATCTCAAATTTACTCTTGCTGCCACTGAAAATAATGACAACACTGAGAGAATGACCATCTTACGCATCCTCAGTATCTAACTACTATTTTTCTTTCTCTAGATGTAGCAACAGTAAACTTTGCTTCCAAATCAGAAACCTATAAAGAAACAGCAGACCTGAAAATTCTTTCTTGAGTCCCAAGGCTATACTATCTGATACCTAAAGCTGCTTGAAATTGTTTGCCAGAGATGAGAGCTGTGGTGGTGTTGATGATCCCTGCTTTCGAAAGCTTTTCAAGATAACAGTCAAGTTCAACTTTTTCTAAGTCTGCCTGTGAACTTTGGGTATAATCTCTTTAAAGCTCCATCTAAGCTCACCAAGCTTTGCTGGGTTTTCCTTCCCACAACATTTTTTTTCTTACATTTGAAAAGCTTCAACAGCCTATCAAGGAGGTTGTGAAGAGCCTTTTTTCCTTCAAATTCTCCTCTGACAGAGAAGAGAGCCAGAGCACTCCACAAATCAGAAAAAAAACCAAACAACCAACCACAAACCTTGAAAAATGTTTTGAATATTTTCCCACTGTAAGCTCCAGCTGTGCCACCTTGGTAGATTTTGTTCAGTTTTGTAGGGTTCGGCGTTCGGAAGATCTCGTGATGTCACGGAAAGACGGAGGGTTAGTCGCAGCCCTATGACATATCTGTAATCCCGCCTACCCTTGTAGTATAAAAGGAATTAACTGCGCAATAAAAGGTGGAAGTTGGCGCTCACACTGTGTGTGTTATCTGTCTCTTCCCCTGGTCCGGGCCGACCAGTGATCTAATCGTGGCACCTTGATATGTAGCGAACGCTACAAGTTTTGCCAGGCATGGGTCCTAATGGGCTGACCCATGAGGGCATTAGTATTCCACTTAAACAAGTAAATTCAAACCTAGATCATTGTCTCTGACATCTAAGTCCAATACTATGGTTTTAACTCACCTTCATGTTTTAAACAGTAGGCTGAAGTGAAAAAAAGATCTATGTCTTCTCTGTACTGGTATGATTTTAAAGAATGTTTCTAGCTGGAAAAATAGTCTAGTACTGCTACATGGACAGTGACCAGTAACCTGCTCCCAACTGGGACACTGGTATGTTATGCCAGCCAGTCCTGCAGACTGTGCTTCAGACCCAGCATAGATGCTCCAAGAGAGACAAAGGTGTGAAGTCTAATTTGAATATATTCCAACACCATCAATATTATTTCTCTTGTATGAACTAAGGATAAAACTATCAATTTCATTTTAAAAGTGATAAGGTACTTACTGACAACAACAGAGGTTTGGGAGAAAGGTCTTACAGTGCGTATTAAATGCTATGTAAGTAACTGGCCAGGCAAATTTGGAAATTTGCCTTTTCTGTGCTTTTGTCCAAGCCAGAATGGCAATAAAAGTCTGATTTGGTCCTAAGTTGAATTAATGTTTGGAAACTGAAAGACATGTGGCATGTAATCGACACAGGTGAATTTAAGATGGCTTTCTGTGTAACTGGAATAGAATAAACAGATCAAGTGGGAAAAGGGGTCAGGTATATAATATGCTTTTGGTATAGAATGAAACTGAATTTTTGTATGTGTTTGCAATATGGGTACCATGGTGGGTTTTTAAAAGTCTTTTTCACTTACATTTGTCAGTATCCTTGACCAACTGATGAAAAATGTATGAATGCATTTGGACTTTCTCAGCTACAGTCCAGGTTTTACTCCGTACAGTAGAATTGACAGGAGCATGCATGAATCCCACATGGAAAGCAGGTTTTCAGTCAAGAAAACATGACTGAAATATTTAAGGTGTTTCAGTGATGAAACACCTTAAACATTTACTCTAGAAAAACATCGCATCTGCTTTTAAAGAACTAACTAGGAGAACATCTGAATCCTCTTTCAATTTCCATCCCTTTAATTCCCCACAGTTTTGTATTTTATGTTGTGCCGATGAAACAGAAAACTATGAAGACAAAGACAATGGGAAGAAACACGTCTTTGTAATCATAAAGAATCCTTGAGCAAGGTATACTCCACACACATATTGCTGGTAGTGCCCAATGATGCGATAAACCAGTCTTAACGCATCCAAACCTAACCCATTTGAAACTCTTTAATAGAACTATTCCATGGCAGGTAATATTCATTTCATTGGGCCCAAACAAACTATGGAGGAATGGCACTTGTCTTATCCCTGACACTATATTATTTCTGTCTGTGCTACAAATAGTTTACAAATCTTATAAATATATCCTCAGAGAATGTTCAAACATTTATAGCTTGTTTAATTCATAAAGAAATTATACTTTAAATACAAATGTTTTTAGCAGAGTCTAGCACTAACATGGCTCAAACTCACCATTTCATTCCCAGGAGGCGCAAATGCCAAAAAAATACTACTATTCTCTAGAAGATGTATACAATATTGCAACGTATGCTTAACTCCCAAGGCTTAAGAAAAACTGAACAAGCAAAAAGCCATTATAAACTGAATATATCTAATGTAAAACTAATAGCACTCAGTTATTTTCTAGATATTCTAAATCATAAAACTGTTTTAAAATATTCAATCTGTGATTTAGTAAAAGATTTTTCATCTGTGTCATAATGATGCACTTTCCTTAAAGTTTTTTCATATTAACTTTATGTATTTTTCAAAATGTAATGAGAGTTTATGATATTATCAGTGTTCTAGAGGACAAACAAATGTCTTTAAAAAAAATCTTTTACAGGCCTTCAAAAAGGATAATGAAATAAAACTAGCCCTACTTTCCCAGGACCTTCAGAAAGATCAGAGCTGAGGCTTATAAATGGAAAATTTTATTTTTTCTAAATGATATTTTTACAGGGTAATGTCAAGAAAATGGTTAAGATTCAACAAGGAATTTGAGGGATGTACCCATTCAGAATAAAAAAAAAGGAAAATATTTCTGAGGATTTTAACCAACAGTGGACTAACATTTTGGCTTTTCTTCTTTCTTCTGTTTTTCTTTTCAGCCATTAACTGTTCATTAAAGCCAGGGCCTGAAATAGATTAAGGTAAAATGCTAGTTCATTGCTGTGCTGAAAGATAGCCCACAGATTTATGGATATAAGCTGTGAAATTTGACTTTTGAACATGAGAGGAAGACAGCACATATCTATTTTCTTCTGAGGTCCTGTGTGCAATCAAAAGGAATGGTAATTATAATCATGCCAATAGAATTATAGTAACAAACCACTATGCTGGAGACATAGCTCACCTTGGAAACAGTTCTTTTGTGGATTGAACTAACATCAATTTCTTGGGCAAAAAAAAGAAAAAATAATCACACACACAAGAAGAATATTTTGCTAATACAACATATCTATTCAAGTACATTTACCAATATGGCTATATCAGCAAGTGATAACAGGGAAAAAACTTACTAAGTGACATATATTGGAAAACCTCTGCTATAGACCAAGCCTAATGTGAGACATTACAGAAAAGTAAAAAATTTTTTAGTGAGGATAATTTGAGGTATTGAAAGAAGCTCACACTGTAACCTGAGAGATAACTCACACCTACAGAAACATGGCTGTGCTATTGCATTCATATGCGTTCCCTAATTATTATCAGATCTGCTGGCAAAAAGTTATTTTTTGCTTTTATTTTGGTGGCTTAATTTTATCTGCCTTAAAATATTGTTTTAGTCATAAGAAAGGCAAACGTGATAAATGTTTCCATAACAAAAGAAACCGTTGATGGTTTGTTTATATTGAGTAGGACTTCTATAAATGTTAGTGAATGCTGTTTACAACACTTTTCTTTCTTTTTCATAAGGTAGCATATTCATTTCCTTATTGGGAAACTGCTACTTTTTTAAAAGCAAACAAGAATGTTTAGATTAGAAATACTAACAGAAAAGTGAAGGGAAAGTGCAATGGGATTTATTGCTAATCTCTTACAAAATAAATGGTCTTATTTAAGAAAACAAACAAACAATCAAAATAACTAGTTACATTTTAAATTATAAACGCACTACATGATCTGGCCAGAAGGAGATTTTAGAGTCCTAGAAAGGAATATTTCAGACTCATTTGTTGATGCAGGAAGCCTGACACACAATAAGTATGACTGAGACGTACATTTGTACATAGATGTATTCATAAGAAAATATTATTTTCCTTTCCTAAAATTCAGCTTCACAGAGACTTGTAGGTGTGAGATTTTCTATGAAAGGACTATTAAATTAATAAAGTGGAAATTCAAATCTGATTAACAGAATTATCTTCTTGTATAACACATTCAGATTTTTGAAACAACTTGTTACAAGATCAGTAATCTAGCAAAATTCAGAAATAATTGTAATCTTATATAAACAATATCTGCTCCTAATACATGATGCTAACAGAAAGTTGAGAAGAGAAAAGCCTGCATCAGTAAAATAATTCAATCTGTCTCCCATCTTTAACCTTAAACTGAGACAAAATCATTATACTGTAAGGAATCTTCCCCACTCCATTCAAAATTGTATTAGCAAGAGTAGGAAGACATTTAAAGAGAAAGCATTCAAGGAAGAGAACAAGATCCTACTATATAAGATTCAGCTATAAAGCATCCCTGAAACACACCACAAAATTCAGTCAAAGATTGTGGTTAAGTGCTGAAAAGTGCTGGGTGACTGAGGCTGTAATGTGATTATTGTTTAAAGTGACTTTGATGCGAAAGGAGCCCTAAAAATGATACTGCATAAATTTTCAAATTCTCAAGTCTGTCCATGTTCTCCTTTGAAACATCATTTCCAAGCTCGCAGTAGTGTTTGAATGTTTCCCATTCCACACTTTGAGTTTTCATATAGAGGTGAAAGTATATTCAGTAGCATCCAAAATTATATTGCTGGCAGAAAAGACTTCAATGAAACAAAAATGAACTATATGTCAAAATAGGTTATTGTGCTGTGGAAACCAAGAGAAAAGCTACAAGTTCTGACTGGGCCACATCTAGTGGTGCCTAACCACAAAATCAACACAGAAGTAGCAGGACCAAACATGCAGAAGAAAATAAATATCTGACCTTGTTCCAAGAAGTTCCTGAAACACAAGGGCAAACTAAATCCAATAATCACCAATTACATGACCAGAAAAAAAAAGAATAATGTTAGCCTTCTCTCTGGCAAATGTCATAAAACAGCCTGAACACATTCATTTTCAGTGCAGCAGTAAGGGCTAAACTGTAATTAAAGCTTTACGAAAATTAGGACTGCCTATACAGAAGAATGTGGAGCTTGAAAGCCTTGACAAAATAATGCAAGGTCAAAGTAAGAGAGACTAGTGGTTCTATTAACACAACAAAAGAGCAAATATCAAAGCAATCTCTGGAACAATTGCAGCAACTAAGTTGCTACATGTCAAAAATGAACAGCCACGCAAAGCAGAGAAAAAAAGACGAGGTTTATGCAGAAGAGAAAACCTAGAATTTCCCTATCACACTGCTGATCAGCAGTGTAGCTGATACATGCTCAGCAACTGAATGGAATTCATTCCTGAAAAGAAATTTTCTATTAGTGCTGAATGCATGATGGGGGGGGGAGGACACGACTTCAAAGGCAAATGCCATTCCACGGACCAAATCCATATCTGCCTGTGTATGATACTGACGAAAGCTAAATGGAAATGTGGCGATTTGATATGCCACTGCTGGGATTAGTTCTGATGGCAACACTGTGCTGTCCTGTAACATTAACTGTGTTGCAGCATGATCCAGCTTCCATGCAGTCTGCAGGGGTCTTTCCTTTCACTGGAATGGGAAATGAATCGCCCTCCTAATAAGAAAGAAAGGTGGGGGGAAAGGACAAACTAAATACTGAAGGGCATTCGTTACTGCTGCTTTCAGCCTAGCCCAGTGTACGGAGCAGTTGTGCTGTCCCAATATCAACCTGAGATGGAAATTGTGACTTAGTGGGTCACCGACTCTGTCTCCATCTCCCAGCTTCTCCAAAGAGGACAACAAGCCTCAGCCTGCACCCAAACCACTGTGTTCCCCCTGCTGTATTCTATATCAGAAAGTATATTAAAGGTGGAAAAATACTTTGGGTATTCCCTACTCCTGGACTCCCTGGTCACCAGAGTGAAGAAATATGTCTCTGTGGAGCCTCTTCGCTGCTAAACACAGTTGGCTGTGACATGCCATGCCAAAAGGGAATCAGCATACTTCCCTGCAGGCTGAATAAGCCATGGCCTGTCCCTGAGTCTTATTATTTTCTCTGTATGCATGTGATAGGAAAACAGCTCTAAGAAAAATATGACAAAAGTAAATCAACAGTAATAAAGGCTGTGGCTACCTTCTTAATCAACATGCGGCCCAGGTTCTTTTAAGAAAATAATGTCTCACAGTAGCTATACCTTCCATTCTTTTATGCCATTTTCCTGCTGGCTTCCCCAAAACATTTCATTTGCCTGGCAAAAAAGATAGGCTGCTGACCTTCCCATTTCTAATAACCATTGAGAGGGATTCATCTCACCTAAGCTTGGCCCCATACAGAATAGCCCTCTAGCTCAACGTAATTATGTGACTACCCTTCTTAGAGAATATTGCCTGTATTGGACACTCCTTTCAGGATGTGCTAAATCATCTTATTGAAGAACCAAATGTATATGTTGTTGGCATAAATCATTCTCCTTACGTTTTTGTGTCCTTCATGAAAATCCTACTTATAAGATGCTGTCTTGATATACTTTTTTTTTTTTCCCTGAGGCTTAGCATGTTTTGATTATAATGAAATCCATGTTAATTGAAATCCATGTTAATTGACCACTCAAAGACTGGGTCTATACTTCAGTCACAAACTTACACATCTCAGCTATTTTTAAAATAGCTGGTCTCGTATAGTAGCAGTTTAATCAAGACAGTATGGAGCTTAGTGCAGGCTAAGCATTTCTCCTCTGTACAGACAGTGCTGTTGTTATTCTCAGAGCAAAATAACACCTAGATGCTGTCCTTTAAGGTATGTTATTGCAATTGGAACTCAGAGCTTTGTAAGGACATAGTAAGAAGGATACAAAACTAAAAGTGTAAAAAGAAAAATACTTGTAAAATGATGCATAAGCTCAGGATGTCACCAAACCTCATAAAATAAAAATGGCAAGATACCTTTCTTGGAAAGCTGTTAGGGTTCCCCATTTATACCTAATATTTCGTGCTGCTAATCTTAAACAGAATACAGGAACATACAGTTATAGAAGATAAGAACAAAAAAAGATGTCTAGAGGTTTTCTAGTCCATTGCCCCAATTTTAGCACCTATCAGTATTTTAGAATGGCAATATTAAAGACCTCGAGGAGCTTTCTAGTCATCTCTCTTCTCTGGAGGCAATGATGTTCAGCACAGGATCTCTTTTCTGTAGTCTAGAAGAAAAGGAAAAATAACAAATGTCAGATTCCATGAAAGCTGTTGTTTTTAAAACATCTGTCCAGTGTAAACATGTGTGAAATAACATTGGAATGCTTTTAAAATACTTGAGACACAAATTCTTCAAAACACTGAAGTTTTATAAAATACCCAAAATACAAATTCATATTAAAACCAGTTAGCTTCCAGAAGGTCAAGCTTCACCTATCTTTACTTAGACAAGTCATTGATCTATCTTGCCATTTATTAAATAAAAATAAAGCTTTCACATTCACTGTATTTAACTGGAGTCTGGTGTATCCATTTACTCAAAACGAAGCCATCTCCATGACCATGCAAAGTGGAGAGCTCAGAAGTATATATTAATTGGTACTAGAGTTCAGAGCATTTTAATTAATTTTCTAAAGACAGGTGTTACTGTCTCTGGACCTGGTCTAAAGATTTAACGCCGGAAGTGTGATTTTGCTCTGAAGAGGCATCTGATGTCCTTTTAAAGCAAATGGTCACTTCACAGAGTTAGTCTTTAGACACTTGCTTCCCTGTAATTATTACTTTTTTTCCTTTAATTTGAATAAAGTTTATTAAAAAAAGATTGGAATGAATGATCACACTTTCCATGGCCATTCATTTGCCTGCAGCACCACTTTTTAGAATATTCATAATGTAGGAAATGTAATTAGAATAATTTACTGTTCTTCATGAATAATAAATTATAGAATAATTTCTTATTCACACATCTCTTACAGAATAAGCTTGTTTGGATATATTGCTTGTCATGTTATTATGAAGCTGTTATAACTTTTATGGGTTAAAAGTAAGGATTCCCTAAGTTTGCTTCAGTACATTCACTCACATGTAGTACAAGTTTAGTGTAGTATGTGGCTATGTTTAGTGCATATTTAGTTTAGTACACGTTTAGTTAGTTTGGATCTGGATCCTGCTGGATTCCTGGCAATAGTTCCATTGTCTACTTGGAGAATCTGATATATGCCTTGTCTAAACTCCCTTAGGTTTTATGTTAATTTTCTTCTTCATTTGCTAACATTTAGGCTTGTGTAAAATACCTTATAGCAAAGGGATATTTTCTTCTCTTCTGGCACTTAACCTCAAGTCCAAGCTGAAGCACCCAAGTTCCTAAAATCCATTAAGAACCCAGGTACTGTCCAAGTTGCATTTTCTACCAGAAAACCGTTCTCTGATGATTATGAGTGAACACAGCTTGTGAAATTATTTGTCATTCTCCTGCAGAAGAGGGGCTCTTCCCCCTCTTCCACTGTATGGTTTCACCAATCCTGTATTGTTTTCTGTTCCACTCCAACAGCCAAAAACATGTTGTGACCAGCTCCCTCCTAATGCCTATCCCTCATCATTGGCACAGCAATTACTAAGTAAAATGAGCTTCCTCTAGCAGTGACGTGAAAGAATTGATACTGCATAAGACTCAGAATGACTTGTCTTCTCTCTCATGGTTTCTTTCAGTGGAAGACTGATAGCCCTCAAGCTGCTTTTCTAGGAACCTCTTAAGATTAGAACAACGGACTTGTTAAAGACTCTTAACTGCAAAAGTCTCATTTGTATCATTGTCTTGAGTGGTTCCCAAGTTCTTCCCATGATAGCCTATTCACTTCACTTTATAATTCTCTCTTTATTGAAGCTGTTTGGCAGCAGGCAAAGGACTAGAAGAAGATTCTGTGAAACATAAATTTATACATACTGGTAAGAAATGACTATGTTAATAATTAGTGCAACACAACCCAGTGGATCTCAAGAGCTAATGAGTCCAGCATCCATACTGTTCCCATTCTATTTAGTTTGGAGAGGACAATACTTAATGGTGTTCAGTAACTCCTGGGTCATTTTGGTCAGTAGTAAGAGGGAAGTGAAGAGCAGGGTTCCCATAAGTGCGTAATGGAGATCTACAAAGATTCTGTAAGTACCTGCATGCTGTTCCTAGGCTCCATGCTCCTCCCTCCCTTGAAGGAGGCAGTTGAGCCTAGCCAGTGTAGCTGGCAAGATGACGATAATAAGGCTCCATCAAATCTTTATTTATTGTTATCTAAACTATGACAATTTAAGAGCAAAACACACAATGGTTTTGTGCTGTATTGTAATAATCATCTGGCTGGCACTAGTGTCCTTGCTGGCAGAAAGTACTGCTTAATAAAAATCTCCGGTGATTGCCTGGAGAAAAGGGAATTTTTTGCTAGTTTGTTTTTCTAAGTGCCTTTCTTTATTCTTGACATCTCACTGTGTCTTGCGTTATGAGATACAAGATTATTCCCACAGTATTTGGTTTTTTATGTAAGCTTCAGATAGAACAGAATTTGTATGATTCAAATAATTTATCTGAGCAGGACAATTGAGCCAACCAAGCTTCTTCAGAAAGAAGAAAGATATCTAAAGCAAGGTTCCCTTTTTTTTCCTCTATCTGCTGGCCACAGTAATTATAGACATTCTTTTGGGCTGGAAATAGCCAATTAATATGGGAAAAATATATCTTGTATTGATTTAGAAATAATTGTATAATAATTCCCTAAGACTATTATTTTTACTGACACATTTTGCAAACTTGCAAAATTCTCCACAGTCAAGTGTGTACTCTGCTGAAAAATAGCTACATAAGTCTTCAGAAAGTGATTCTTCTAGACTGGAAGGAAGAAAGAGAATAGGAGAAGTAATATGGCCTGGACACAATGACAGAGTAAAAAGGATCCAATCATCAAAAGATCAGTGCATCACATTTCAGCAGACAATTTCAAAATGTTAATATTTCCATACAAGGGCTAAGATAATTAAGCATAAATATAGAGCTTTGATTGACAGAGGACTCTTAGGAGCTCATTCACCATTAGATGTACAATCTCTAGCCACGGACCTCTGTTATTATAAGAGACTTGTATGACTGTATCCCCATGCATTAAATGATGAAATCTACTGTTCTCCATAACATAATACCCAGTGTTTTTATTGTATTCCTGATAATTAGGCCTCTCTTTACTTAAAGCCACAAATTGTTCTCTCTGCATAGTATGCAGTATGGATGCAGTAATTGTAATATTTATTGTAGATAAAGGTACAGATACAGTTATGGCAGGCACTATACTGAGAACAGGACAGGAGTATTCATGACAAATATTACATTAAAATCTTTGCAGTGTTAAAGGAAATGAGATTGCTGAATCACCTCCCTTAAAACACATTGTTCTTTTGTATGAACCTATTTTAGAGCCTTTGCCATGCCAAAACTCCCTTCCCAGCCCCCCCCCCAAATATTGTAACATTTTAAAATGTGACTCCCAGTGCAACTACTTTGTGGCACCACATATGACTCTCAGGAATGCTTAGCCATTGCAGCTGCAGCAGCCACCGGAGCTTGTCTTGTGTGACAGACAGGATACTGCGCGAGGCCAGGCAGCCCCTCTGCCATCACGTCTTGGAGCTCTCTCGCTCTGTCACAGACAGCTGAGCAGGTGCCAGAAAGGGACTGGATCTCTAACAATCATGCCCTGGAAAGATGAGCTGTCTCTGATACAAAAAATTCTCTAACAAAATAAATAAATAAATAAATAGAATAATCCAACATAAACCCCAAGCCGTACTTCGGTTGATCTCAAGAGCAGCGGTCCCTGACTGAACAAAAAGTTGCAGATCGTGGGACTAACAGGCAGACCATGGGTAGATTTGACATTAAAGTTTCATTAGACTTCTCATCCAGGGAAAAACAGGGACTCTACCTCTCGATAATGATTTGTTACTTAACTTTTTTCTCTGCTCCTTTGGAAGTTAATTACTAAGGTGTTAACATACCAAGGTTTTAAGCTTGTAAGAATATCTGAGATGAAATGGTCACAAGCAGAATACTAAAATAGTTGTATTCGCCCACAGAAGCAAACATGCATACACATACACCCTGCTTCCATTTCCCCTGCCCTTTATCAGTAGAGATAAATGAGCTTCATTTCTCCCAGAAAAAAACCCAGACCTTTCCCTTCTTCACCACATTTTCCATTTCAGGGTTTTCTTCTCATTTCCTACTGCTGTTCACTAACTTAGCAGGACAATTGCCCCTCAGTGCAATATCCACATAATCTCCTTTCATTAAGGAGCTTGGGTTGAAGATTAGGTTGAGGAAAACCCCACGTGACTAGGGAATGGCTTATCTGGTATTATACCATTAATATTTCTCAGATGATATTTGCAGATGAACTTGACTTTTAAAGTGAAAATGGCATATGTTACTCAAAAATGTGTTTTGTTCTGATAATTTTAAATATGATCACACTTTTTTATAACATTTTGGATGTTGGACCTTCTTCAGTCAATTTTATTAGACTTTAGATTCTTTGTTTTCTTCCTTTTTAATCTCTTTATTGAACTTGCATGATCAACTAGATTTGCTTTTAGTGTTCAATCTTGATGACTTATTCAAAATTCCACTTTCAAACTGTTTTCACAAATGTTGCAAACCAGTAGGATCCAGCCAAGTCTTCTTCAATTAGAATGAGGGTCAACATTTCCTTCACTGCATCACTTGATCACACAGCTGATTGATAGAAAAACACACAGAAAGTGGAGAAAGAGGGAAAGGAGGGGCTGCCTGTTTTACAGCGAGGAATTTTGATTGCACAGCACTTTGACCTGTTTTTATTTAACTCGGTAGGAGTTTTGCTACTTGTTTCAGTGCTTATTGGTCTAGACTCTATGAAAGTGATTTTTTGTAGGATTTTTTTTTAAACTCCACATTATATTATTCAGAAGGGAAATCAATCTACCAAGAGCAGTCACTTTTAGAGTAAATACAGTACTGAGCTGTGGAAATGCACATATTTAACCTTTGAAATCTCTCTGAAGAACATTATGCTATTCTCCCCAGTATCACCATCAAAGGGCTCACTGTAATATGAGTCCTCTCTATTTCTTTTGATTTCAGTGGGAATTGGAGAAATCAGTGCCATTAAAAGGAGGCTTGAGTTTTGATAGTAAAGGAACTATGGGATTTCTGACTGTTTGATAAGAGGTTAAATATAAAATGTATACAAGCCTCAGATTAGCACCAGACAATCATTTCCACATGCAACTTGGGAAACCTTTAAGTACTTTTATCCAGTCTTCTAGATGCTTGTGATGAGTTCACATAAGAAAAACAAATTGTTTCTCCCTGTATTCATCAATATTGAAATCAAAGGCACTCAGTCACTAATTCTGCTGTTAAAAATCAAAGCAAAAATTAAATATTCTCTAAGTATACAACATAACATCTTATGTGACCTAACTGTATATGATCTGATTGTTGTCTGCAGTATGTATAAAACTACAGCTATACAGCATGTGTATAACACATCTGTGTACATGTTTATCCATGAACATACATAGGTAATTTGTCTATGCAGTAGTGGTATACACAGCTTTTTCCACTTTGTTAGGGATTTACCACCCAATCCTCTGAAAGGACCAAGCATAACAGCAACATCTACTGTAAATCCAACCACCCCACAAACATCAGCCACTGGGCTGCGGTGCTCAGCAGAGCAGGTGTGGAATCTCACCTTAAGACAGAAAATACGGTGATGGTCCTGGTCCGGGAAGGATTTCTCATTTTCCCCTCAAGTACTGATACACTTCAGGGTTTAACCAAACCAAAACTTGTACACCAATGAGGTTGCACAGCCTCTGTGAAACAACCTGATCTCTTGTTACTATGTGTATCATCTTATTCTACCATTACCTAACAGGAGGATGAAGGGAAGATAGAGCCAAACTCTTTCCAGCAGTTCACAGTGAAAAGATGAAAAACAGTAGACACTTGATATAAGGAGAAGAAATTACAATGAGGGTGGTCAAACACTGAATCAGAGAGACATCTAGATTTTGCAACTTATTCACATAAAACAGCATTCTGATAAGAAGCTGAGGCAATTGATAAAGCAGTTCAGAAGTTCTTTATCATGGTGTGTAAGAACTGCTGCAAATTATAATTTAGGAAGTATCTTTGCAGATCCCTCATGTTTTCAAAAATAATTAGGTCATTAAATCCCTCTGATCTAATTCCACCTTCCTTTTATTTCTGGGAGTTCCTTTTATTTCCAGTTGTCTGCCGAATTCAGGGTTATGTGGCAAGACTGGAGTACATAGCAAACAGCTTGGATTGCACATGCATTACCTCCCTTGTTCTCTGATGGAATAACAAGAGCAAATCTCTGAGAAATGAGCCTGTTCTTTTCATCCATTTGAACTGAAAGACACTATGCTGAACTGCACGCTAAATCTTCTAGTATGCATGTATAACATTCAAATTAATTAACCACACACATCTAGATAGACCTAGATTTAGGAGACAGAAAGAGTGGGATGGAAGTAGAGTTCAGCTCAAAACCCATGGGCATCCTTCTTCTTTGTGACTTTCCTTCAAGAGGGTCCTCAGGGCTCACTCCTGTGGAGCACTGAGTTACCTCAGCTACCACTAACTTCAAAGGGATTCAAGGGCACTCAGTGCCTCGCAGAACAGAACTTCAGCCTGTCGACATGTTTAAACTCCAGGCATTTATTTTTAATGAATAAAATAACATTCCCTTCTATGCTTTCCCCTCTCACTAGCACTTTTCTCTTTTCAGGCCTGATTTAGAAAAGTGCTAAGTACAACGAACACTTACTCCTTCCCTTTGCCTGCACCAATTATCGCTGACAGGCTCAGGGCCGAATGGTTCAGAGGATTTCTTTATCACATGGGTGGTCTTTGGGCTACAGTACTGAAACATAGTACTAAACTCAGCACTGTGGAACACCAGGCACGGGAGAAAATGTAGAGGGAGGGCAGAGTCATTTTTTTCATAGTTTTCTAAATCAGACTTAGAACTATGTTTCTGCCCAGGAACCCAATTCTTCCTTTATAAAATGTGGCATCTATCTCATTATCCTGCAGGCAGGATAATGGCCTTGATTTATACTAGTTACTGAACTTCTATGGTGGGATGAAAGCAATACCACAACTGAATCACTCAATCCCCACCACCGCCCAAGCTTGTTGAAATACCATAGCAACACTGAATCCAACCAGAAAAGAAGTTGGTGAGATTTCCAGCTCAGGTCTGCTGTCCAAGGAACAGCATAGAGACTTTTCAAAAGACAGTATAGAGCCTTTCTTTCTTTTCCACTTTATTTTGCCTGAAAAAGTTCTTGTAGGACAAAACAGGACACAAAGTGATAGAGTACACCCTGCCACTGCAGTGAAGCCTAGCACACTACGTGTCATTTTGTAGTTAATGTGCCAAGTTGATAAGTCAAAAGGAAGCACCTAAAACGAGGGCACTGAAAGTGGGCTTCATCTCACCTACCATCAGATGGACAATGCCAAGGTAGTTGTTTTAATTCCCTCTATAGTCAGTAGGAAGAAATAGGAGCTTTTAAGAGGTGTTTTCAGCTGTACGATTTAAAAGGTTTCTTTTAGGATGGGATGAGTTACTTTTCTCTGTTGACTGTGAAAGTGGCTTGGAGAAATATCTTTAGTTTCAGAAGTACAGTTCTATATGTAAAATATCTGATGTTAGGGTGAATTTCATCCACGTATTTGACACCACTGGCATGATAAATGCTTAAGAGGGCCAAAGTGCTGAGAATTATTTTATTGGTCTTAAATAAACAAGTCAGCCAAAGGTTTCTATGTCTTTTACGGAAGTTTTAGCTAACTTGAGATGAAGACATTTTAACTTTGACTAACTATGAAGAAAGTATTCTTAGCATATGAAAAGATTCAAGAAGAACTGTGGTCAAGCCTACGTCTCTCATGTCTTCCAATTCCCCATTCAACACCTTGGTATGAGTACCCTATTTCAAGACAAAAGGAATGAAAACCATTAATTCCTTCTTCCAAGCACAGCAAAAGATTTTGCCAACTATGATGACAGGTGATATACTGTATAGAGCAGGGGACATACCTTTCTAGGGCCGTGCTCCCATAGTCCTCTAGAAGAAACAATTATTCAGCTTTGTATTCCTGTGCCTTGTTTGAATTTTCTGAGTCCCCTACGTATGACAATACGTTATGACGTATCAGAGCCCTTTTTTTTCCCAACCTCATGAGCCTTGGCCAGTTCTCTAATCTGACCATGTGGCCATTCCAATCCTTGCACTGGCAAAAGGAAAGAGAAAAGAACAAGCAGAGGGGCAGGATTGCCTGTTTCATCAGCAGAACAGCATATGTTGACTTAAGTCATATACCAAATTATGGACCTAGATGGGTGATGAGACTATACTTTGAATAGAGGGTGGGTAAAACACCAACTAAAGCAAAATGCATATACAATTATTCTGCATGGCTCAGGTTAATTATTTGATCTTGGATTAGTCATTAAAGTCAGATTTTGTAAAGGACTTCAGTACTTAAAGTATCTCATTTCCTTTGACTCTTCTACGGAGTAGTGGCAAAGGCGCTCATTAGCACAGAAAATGATATGGTGATGTGATCCCCATCAGGATCAGAAAGGGCAGGACTAGAAAACAGAGCCACAAGTGAGGGCTTTCCAGTTCTACAGCGATACACAGAAGTTTGACACCAGCCATTTCCACTGCCTTCTCTCAGGAGAGGACTTTGAGCCAGACTAAAGTCATGAGCCAAGCCACAAGAGGTGACATACGATCATATTGACTAGCACTAGTTCTGTTCAGCAGGCTTTGGTGTGGGGTGTTTTGGTGTTTAAGACCTTGGTATTTAAGATCTGGTGTTTAAGACCTTGAGGCATTTAACGCTTCCTATGCCTTGCATGCAGTGCAGAGAAACTCTACTGCATTTTCACTACGGGGTGGCATGAACCTAAATGTAGGTACAGGAACAATTAATTTATGTGTCCAAAAGTCCTTTGTTTGTTGCAGCCCTGTGACTTCTCTGCCTCTGTGTACTGTACAGTGGACTCAATAGCGCTCTCTGTTATCTGTGTTCCAGTCACATAGAGAGGCAATTTGGGACAGGAATTGGCTTCTGTAGTGAGTTTGTGCAGAAAAAAACATGGTGCAGCACGTATATGTATGTTCTCCAATTAATAAATACTAATGCTGATCATTTAGGGAACAGGGCAGCAGGAAACAGTGAGTAAAACCAATTTTAGTTTCTCAAATGTTCTTGATATAAGGGAGAAAAGTTTGTTATTTCGGTAAGGATGTCAGCTACTTTGATGGCATTACTCTTTAATAACATGTTGCAGGGTACAGGATTACATTAAAAAGGGCTATGGTTGTATTAGAATTAGGTAATTGCAGGGGCTGAATGGATGGAGAAAAGAGAGTGTTCTTATATTGAAAAAGTTCCCCACCACATCACTTGTGCATTAGCAGCAGGGGCAGGGGTGGGGGAGCTCATTGCTTGCAAAAGGCTGGGAACAGTTACAATATTCCCACTGCCAGAATACTTTATTAGTATTCCTTGTCTTACAGCCTGGCAAGTGAAAAACTAGAGACCTGTCATCAATTAGACTGGTGATGATGAGCCAGCCTAAAATAGGCCAGTGAACAGGGTAAGTGCCCCTGTGGTTTGCCAATTACCTAAATTATTTGCAGTAGTTTTAGTGCACATCTGCAATGAATACAAATAGAAAGCACATGATGTCTGGAATGCAGCATGTTTAAGATCAGCTTTGGTGTTAACAGAGGAGGGGAAACAACTGACATGTTTTAACGGAAATATTTCAGAAGAGGAGCTCTCATTCACATCTTTTCTCTCCCCACCTTCACACATGTAAAATAGACTCTGTTCTGTCTGGTGGCCCTGTGCTTTTTGTCTAGGGTGAACCTGGTAGAGGGAAGTGCAGATCTGCAGACCCTGCAGCCAGTGTCACAGTGTCACTGGCCAAATTCACTGGTCCTTGGCAGTGGTTCACCCAGAATGATCAGGGACATGAGCCAGCAGGACTGACGGTGGAGGTAGCATCAGGGGATCTCAGCTCACCAAGGTTTTTCTCTTCCAAGAAAATTCTGCTGTAGACAGAAGGTGACAATGAGCAGAAGAAAAAGAGAGAGTTAGGCAGACCAGTACTCCTGAATTCAACCAAATTATAAAGAATAATTAAAAAAAAAGAAAAAAAGAAAAAAAGAAAAAACCCAGATTGATCTTTTCTTGTGTGTTCTTTCAAAAGCTTTTTGGAAGCTTTTGTGGTACAATTCCATGAGAAATCTTTTATAATGATTCAGAAAAAGGTTATACTCTTGTAACAATGAACTTTTGTTCTTTATAGGGAAAACAGACGGACTACCACTGGTTTGGTGAATATGTAGACTGATTGCTCTTTTTTCTTGGTCTTCCTTTTACACTTCTGCTTTTCCTTATGTCCTTCCACAATTTTCCTTTAACTGCTCCAGAAATTGTTACGTAATTGCAATGACTTGACATTCATAATTCTTGCATCTAGCCACATTTACTTTTTTTTTGTTATTTAAAAGATTGCATGAGAGGCTATTGGCATCTCTTCCAGTTGTCTGCTGTTCCTAGAAGGTATTTTGAAACATATATTTTATGTGGCTTGATAAGCATCTGCATTTTAAGTAAAAAGCACTGAATACAATAAATGTTTGGAGTACTACAAAGGGACTTATAACTCTATAAACTTCTCCCTTCCTCTTGGCTTTCATATAACCCTGGAGGCTAAATCCACTACAAACATCCATTCTTGGTTAAGAAATAAAAAATGTAGATGCTTAGAATCCTGCCACTTAACATGGCTGGCAGCACCACTGTCTAAGCAGACAGACCGGCATAGAAGAAATAGGTAGTTTTCTATCTAATTTTCCTCTGTGTGCTCAGGAATGCATAATATGCACCAGTAGAACTGGCCTCTCTACAAAAAGCAGATAATTTAGGAGAATTAACACAGAAGCTCAACTCACAGGAAAAGCACAAAGATTATTAGTCTCTCCAGGGCAAGTATCACAAACAACAGGCTAGAAAGTCTTGACCATTGGAATGAAGCAAGTTCTAAGACCCAAAATGGGAGCAGAGATTGTTGTTTTGAAAGGAGCTCTCTAAGACAGTGCTAAAATATCAATTGATTTTATTCTGTCTGCCAATAACAGTGACTGCAGCTTCTAAAATGAAGAAAATATTTAAAGAATTAAGAACTTGAAAGTTTCCTACAGCTTTAGAATGTACAAAACAAAACACTCAAAAGGAGTCTGCCATCACTGGAAACAACCCCCCAAAATATCTCAAAATCCTTTAATTCATGTACAGAGCTACTATACAAGTGTAGAGTAGAATTTTGGCTACTTTATTACTTGGTGCACATACTGTTGTCATACTACTAACATTAAATGGGTTGATTCACTTCACAGAATATCCAGTATTGTTACTAAATTCCACAGTGACTGTTTTATTATGCTAATTGATAATCTAGTGTGCTCCAAAGATTAAAGAAAAATGAAATTAAAGCTACAAAATCAAAGGGTAACAACTTTATAATGCCTCTTTAATTTAGTGAAATACAATTAAAGTCACACAGAGATAGAATTGACTATGAATACCAAAATGAATGTAATTGACAGAGTAAATGTTACAGAGCAGGGCTGCATAAGAGCAAAAAGAAATGTTAATAAACTTCAGTGCCACTGAGCTGTGCCACTGGGCAGGCGCATCGAACAGCACAAGTCTTAAAGTCCTTGGGGATAGCCAACAGCAAAGAAAGATATGATGAATGTTTATGAAATTACAAGTAGATAGTATTGGAAGGGTCTGATTTTATAGGCATGCAAAAAGCACTAGAAAAGCAATGTGGACTGTAATTACAGTAGAAGCTTGACAGTGCATAAGAAAAATGCTCCATTGATTGGAATAATTTGAGCTGAACATACTGCAATTTGTAAAACCTTCAGTGCTGGCAACATGCATTTAAAAAATGGTTTCTTATAGGCTGTAATCTATGGAGAAGTTGCCTCAGTATTTACATTAAGTTTTCTGAAGTTGGTAGAGACATCGTAGTATAACCTTCCAATTCATACTATTTTAGGCCAGTAATTCAATAGTTCTTCTGTGCTGGGCTACTTATTAAAATAACATCTTTTCATATACCAGTTCCCCTGACAACTCCTTACTGATTACATTCTGCCTGGGACAACTGCATGAATCCTATTTACCCGCATATCATACCTTCAAACTATTTTTGTGGACTGCCGGGATCAATAATGTTGTATAAGGCCTTTTCAGTGGAGATTGCCAATGTCAATCCAATTCTGCTGTAGAAATTTGAAGGTGTTATCTTCTACAGGCGTTGTGGCTATGGTAATAAATGAGTCAGTCATGGTCTATGTCCCACGTGACATTCATATTTATCACAAAAATCATTAGCGTAACTGGAAATGAGTTGCATTCCTGTTGACTGTGTAGTGTAAAAGTGTAGCTTTGTAGAAACTACACTTTGACATTTCTGTTCTATTATCCCTAGAAGTAGCATGTATGGGTCCAGAAAAAAATCCTTCTTAGGGTATCTTCACTAAATCTATTTCGTGAAGAGAAAGTAGGAGTCCGGACCCTCTAGCTGTCAACACAACATATTTTTTGAAATGATTAATTCCCAGCCAAAGAACAACTTGTAATGTTGCCTGTATCTAGCAGACTGTGGTTTACATGAGTGTAATCAGGTTTTACACAGTCAGGTTTTCACAACCCGATTATTTTGAAATTGCATAGTAAAAACAGGATAAACCTGTGCTGAGGGATTCATCTCAGCTTTTTAGACATCTACAATGCACATTTCTACATATGAACTAAGCATCTAAACAGCCTCTATAACTGGAGGGAAAAGTAGTAGCTTCTAGAAGATGACTCATTTAATCTAAAGAAGATGCCTAAAATAAGTTTTATGAATCATGGCCAGTACGTGTCTAAAAAGCTCAGATGTTGCTATCTACTTTGTCAACTTTTGATATTAAGTAAAAAGAATCCTATGTTCCTGGTCAGGAGAGTGGAGGTTATAGTTACGTGTTCTCTAGAAAATAAGTTCTGTTTATGAACAATTGAATTAATCGAATTCATTTACATTCCACCTCAGTATCATTTGTATTTATTTTTTCATCAAAAATTGGAGAGAGGTGGAAAAAGAGAGGGAGAAGGTCTTTGAAAGAACTCAGTAACTGCATCCAGCCTCAAATATAGGGGATCTACATTCAAGTCCTACTCTGAATAAGAATATTTGACTTTTTAAATAAGCCTTGCATCATAAGCTGATATTTTCCCCACTCATTGCAGTTTCTGCAAATGTTTCAGTAATTGATTTCATCTTACAGGAAAGTGACAGACTCAATCAGTGGTGATACATACACCAGTAAATTAAGCATTCCCAGACTGGTTTTGACACTGAGATTCACTAGCACAGAATGGCCCACCTCCATACTCCTAAATCTTCATATTCAGCAAAACATACAGCCTGCAAGCTATCTGCTGGGAATAGCACCTGTTTCAATTTCAATTCCTGAACTGTGCCTGGGAATTGTTTGGGACTGCTATTGGGTCTGGGTTCAAAATAATGCCAGGTGCTACACTAACAATTTGAAGTATACAATTAAGTTAGACAATTAAGACAATCGAGGGCAGTGATGGCCTCAACAAGTTTGGATTTTCTAGTGGAAACTGTTGTGTTGTTAAACGCCTAATTTGTTTCAGCTTTCATGTGTAAATAAAAAAAATGTTATTTTAGATTTGTAAATCAAAGTCGAAACACAGTGAAGCTGCAAGATAAGGCCAATGCCCTAGAGGATGGTTTACTGCACTCTGCTGAAATACATCCAATTCCTCTGCAATTTTCAGAAGTCACTGTTATTTTTTGAATTTTCTTTTTAAATATTGGGAAGTCCACAGCCTCTACCAGTCAGCTAAAATAGGTCTATACCAGAACGTGAATCCACTTGTGTGGTGGCTTGACCCCAGCCAGCAGCTAAGCACCCACACAGCTGCTCAGTCACTCCCCACCCACCCCAGAAGGACTGGGGAGAGAACTGGAGGGGTAAAAGCAAGAGCAAACCCTTGGGTCGAGATAAAAGCAGTTTAATAAGTGAAGGAAAGAGAGGTAAAAAACAGGCAAGTGATGTAAACGCAGTCACTCACCACCTTCCAGAAGGACACCATACCCAGCCAGTCTCAGAGCAACCACATTTCTGGAAAAGACTACCCCCTCAACTTTACTGCTGAGCACAATGTTATATGGCATGCAATATCCTTTTGGTCAATTTAGGTCAGCTGTCCTGCCTGTCCCCTCTCAAATTCTTGTGCACCCCTAGCCTATTCACTGGCAGCCAGAGGGAGAAATAGAGAAAGCCTTGATGCTGCAAAAGCACGGTTCAGCAGTAGCAAAAACATTGGAGTGTTATCAGGACCGTTTTAGCCACAAATCCAAAACACAGCACCATGCAGCCTGCTATGATGAAAGTTAACTCCATTTGAGCCAGACCCAGTACTAACAGTCATTACCCAAAATGAACCAGAAAATTTTAACCACAGAAAGAAACTCTTCCAACAGCCAAAAATCCCAGATCATGGGAAAAACATTTAAATATGTGATTTTTTTTTTTATGAAAAGAAGACATTTTGAAAGGTGACACTCTTTGATAGATTGCTGGGATCAAACTTTTCCTGAAGCAACAGAATGCAAAGATGTAAGGATCAGTCATGTGAAATAATACTTTCTTACTAGCCTTCCAAAGTTTGGTTCAACTCAGCAGTAAAATTTCAAGATTGGCTGTGTTTCAAAATGTGGGAAAATGTACAAATTATTTTAATTCTGGTGTCAGTGTGTCCTATAAATTATAGGATTTCAGAAATAGCCAAACTGTACTATGCTATTTAAAGTATAGACAGTAAGTTTATAATGCCCAGGGATGTTAAATGGCACTGGTTATTTGGATAGCGTAGAACAGTACAGACATAAACAATAACTTTCTGATCTACAAAGTAACCTGAAATCTAGTCAATTTAAATAATTATGTTCAGACCAAACCAGGGATGTATATTTCAGCTCAGAATAACACAACCATTAGATCATAAAATAAAGTTTAACATACTTTGTGGGCAATGTCAAAGTCAAGAAAGGAAAAATGTTCACTTTCCTAAGCATGTGCACCATCCTATTTACAGCAAGAGAGAAATAAGACTCAGAAAGCTTTTACTGAGGGATATGAAGTTCTGACTCACTATGCACAAGGTAAGAACTGCCCAGGGTTCAGTTATAGATTTCTTGGCCAGAAGTGTGGTGCATAGAATATAGTCACAGTGACTAAGAAATAATAATTTTGTCTAGGAGGTAAAGAATCCAAGAGCATCTTATGCTAATCACAGATTCTTTAGCAGTCCAATAAGCCACTAAAGCTCATTTGTAAGCCCTTTGCGAACTGATGACGTCTTTACAATGTGAGGGAGCAAACTAATGTATGGGTTTCTATATTAATCTGTGGGTGATTGAAATGTCTTTCAAAAACTAATGCACCCAATATGAAGGGAAAGCAAAAGGAGTCTCTATCTAGAGAGGAATAAAGTACACAACAGCCAAGATCCAAGCCCGTATAATAAATACAGCTAGGGCCTGGATGAGCCCTGCTAAGTCAATAATGGTCCAGGTGTGGATTCCACTTCAGCAGGAGGAACATTTCATCTGCAGCTGTCAGTGGAAGAGCTAACAACTCCCAGAGCTGGCACCAGCATGCTGGTCAAGGCAGCACCTTTGTAAAACATCATGGGAAACCCTTGAGAGATCAGTTACAAACTGGCAAGCTGAAGTCTCAGATACTTAAAGGTGTTGTATCTCAACAACAGGAAAATTAAACCTTTTTCCTATGACAAGAAAGAAAATTGGATGTAATAAAGCACAGGAATGCAATAAAGATTAAAATTTATTTCCCTGACTTAAGAGCAAAAGGGAGAAAGAGCTACTTATCTTTCCCCTACTTCTTTTGCTGTGGTATCTGAAAGTAAGTTTTCACCTTTTTCCTTCTTCGTTTGCAAAAAGAAGCTGCAGAAAATCCCAAGTCTTCACTGCTAAGTCTATGGAGACAGAATCCTTTTGACACTAACTGGGATGCAAATTTATCTGCTGTGGACTTCTTCACAGGGTGACAATCAAACAAACATTTTGGTTTGCTTCTCCCAATCTTTATGCGGAAGCCACGATTTGGAGAGGTGAGATGCACCTATATTTTACATGTACCAGAAAGATGTTCTTTTCAATTTTTTCCTCCAAATATTATCAGAAGGTTCTCATTTATTTCTTTTTACCAGTTGGGAGACTGTGGGAAAGGAGAGGGTCTTCATTTGAGGGGTTTCGTTGACCTGAGTCAAGGCTTGACAATAATTACAAAAGTGCATATGGAGAACAATTCTACTGATGTAGTGTAATCTGATCCACCACAACCATTATGTAGCAAAAAAGATGTCAGTGTTTTAGTATCAGTTCTTTTCTGATGTCATGTTAAAGGGAGAGGGGAGTGACTAACAGGATACTGACCTAAGTTTTTCTTTTTTTTTTTTTTTTTAGGAATTAAAATCTGAAAATTTCAATTTACCCTACATATTTACATTAGTCTGAATGGAGGTCCATTTCAGGAGCCTCCAGACAACTGATCCAAATCACAGAGCCATAGTTGTCTGGATCCCAGCTAAGCAGCCAGGGCCAGTATGTGCTCGTGCACCTCAAGGCTCTCAGTGGTATAGACAACAGTGTTCAAGTTTTGGTACCCAAGATGAAGTCAAATAACTTTCCAGGATATGTAAATCCTGTCCATGCTTTGCATCAAGAGATCTTCAATCTCCAGTGCACAAAGCTAAAGATTGTGAATCTAATGCTGAATTAGCACAGAGCAATGCAGGACTGTGCAAAGACAACTAAGTTTGGTCCAGAGAGCCTCTCAGCAAAGTTACTCGGTATAGAAAGGGTTAACATGGCCCCACATATGGGTGGTGTGGGCAGCAGACCTCCCCTGTCTGTGTCAGATCACATACAACCTTTTTCTTTCACTTCAGGTTACATGGTGCATGGGTCACTACCTGCTTAGACAAGATATAGAAACTCCCGGCAATGTATCTCTTGCTTCATATAACTGACATGGGTGATACTGCAAATGTGTGATGTATGCCCTGACAGGGAGTGGGAGACACAGAATAATGAGGGCTGCTTGTAGAAACCCCTTGGGTACATGTCTAATACAGACCTTTGCTGTTGGGTCCGGTCATGTTCTGGTCTAGCTGCATAACATTTACATGTTTTAGATATACCACAGAGAGCACAGCCTCTAAAATTAAAATTTGGTGTACACAGTACAGTCAGGCTGCCTTTCTACATTCAAAACTGGATTGGATTGTGAATATTTTTTTAAAGTTTATTCCATTGTCACTCAGCATTGCACTCTGGTGGATTTTAAGGACAAGTAAGAAGAAAATTTGTAAACATGCGAGGTTTTGGCAACACTATATTCACCTTAGTATTTGATCCCCCCCCCCCGAATTATAGATAGATCAATTCATCCAGTGCATTATACTCATTGAATTAGCTAGGAGAAAAAGGAGAGTCATTTCATGCAAGAGGAACATTTACAGTGTACAGTCAACATTTCTGGGAATTTATGACTGACACATTTATTTGAGGTTGTTAAGGAGGTCTTGCTCTGACTAATAAGTCCTTAGAGAGTCATAATTTAAGCCTGATGGATTGATTACAGTAGATAATTCCTTGTTTCCCAAGCGTTTTGCTAAAAATTTCTTGTACTCTTCCTATTCAGTTGTTTATAAAATATATTATCTTGTTTTCATCTCTGTAAAAATGTTAAACTAAACATGCCTTTATATATCCATGTTACGTTTTCACGAAATATTGTCTAGAGCAAGTCTCCCACATCTACAATTTCCTTTACAGTATTTTTTTACAGAAGTACAAGTGCTGATTTAACTGGCCATAAAAAAAGAACATTTATTCCCAGCATCTGGCTTATATGCTATGTTCAGAGCGGCAAACATTTTTGATCAATACAGCATTGGTTCATTTACACCATCTCCCTGCCTGTGTTACTGCAGTTCATGTTGCACCATTTAATTGAAAACTAAGCAGCCAAATTAATATTATTTTGCAGCATCCTGCATTCCTCCCAAAAGAACAGCGATAAAATATATTGTAAGAACTAGTACCAGCTGACAACAGACATTTAGCGAATCGCATCTCAAAGAAGAGGAAAAAGAAAAGGATTTCAATCATGTTATAAAGTACAAAACTCATTTGCTGTGAGTTCTGATGGTCAGATCTTTCTTTCTCCCATCTCTCTCCAACCCCTTGTCTTCCTGCGTCACACAACATTTATTTTCTCAATGTTTTAATGCCAATTTCAGTGTATTGGATTGCAGGTGAGGTAACTTCATTGGTACAACTGGCAGTGTGAACATCATTAAGTTTGTATCTAAGTGTTTTTGCAAGCCCAGTTTTCAATTTGGTATATTCCCAATTTTTTAATTAACAGAAAAAGAATGCAAATATATAAATACTACCCCGTATATTTGTAAAAAAGTATTCTCTGATCTGTTGTTCACTTAGACAAGTATCAGAATCTTGTCATAGCACGATGGAGGCTTCATAATAGTTTAAATATTAGAAAAGATGCAAATTAGTAAAGAAATCAAACAACTGTTTGTTTTTATTATAATATTTTTTCTTTATCATAAGCTATTTTTGGACCACACTGCACATTCCTCTTCCCAGCAAGGCAGAGAAAACTTAGTTTAATTTTCAGGTCATGATTAGAACTTAAAAAATTACGCAGACAGTTTAATTATTTATTCATTTTCCCTTTTGATTTAAACACTTCACATCAAAGAGTATCTGTCTACATCCTTGCATAGCATTGACCTAAGCTTTAAAGTACAATAAAGCAAGGTTATGTAATCAATTCCAACAGCAGTGGCACCCTTTCTCCAACTGTGATCACATCTCAGGCAAATCAGGAACTGGCAAACTCAACATGGATTATAATTCTACTCCACACTGTATTTTCCTCTAAATAACACTCCAACTCCCAAAAGACAAATTTTGCAGTAAGCTCCATAATGAATTACCGGAGACCAGAGGAGGAAAAGAATGCTTTCTCATGAAAGGGACTTTAAATTCACCCACTCCCTTTTCAATAGTCAGTAAAAAGTGCATGTAAGTGTCACCTTTCGACCCCTGCCTTGGGCTGAGCATCACAACTCTGGTGCAACAGAAAGTGCTAACAGAGAAAAGCAATCTAATGTGATCTTCAATAAATCATTAGCCCATAAAACTCCTACTTTTCTCAAAGACCTGAGCAAATAGCTTGATCCTAGAGTAGTCATTTAATAATTTCACATCAGGAAGAGAAAATATGCTGCTGATATATATGTGCTAATATATTAGACTCAATATAAAGAACACAAACTGACAAGAATGTTGGCATTTGAAAGGAAGTGGCTCAATGGAACATAAATTCATGGACAAACATGAGAGATGACTCCAGTGCAATTGAAAGGGGCAATATCCATTAGATGTGGTTCCTCATTTCAGACAAGTTATGAGTGGTAAAGTGAACGTCTGGGAAGGAGTCACAGTAAAACTGAACATGTCAAGGATCTATACCTCTAAATGAACATCCATGACACAGGAATTGAATTAGGAAGGCTGGAACCACAAGGCAGTCATGATTCCAAGTGCACATCTGCCACTACTAATGTCTGTTCGCAACATCCTATCATATCAGAGGGCCTGTCTCTGAGTTACTGTTCCAGACTTAGAAGAACTGAGAGGAAACTACTGCATGCTATATTTATTATCTACTCTATTATATCTTAATACATCTATTAAGAATATAGCTGGTAAAATGCAGGATAAATCTGCAATGATACGGTAAAGGAAGAGAGAAGAAAACATTGAATTAAAATGGGAAATGCATTGATGAAATATATTGTATAACAAGGACCTTGCTATTTCTATTATCCCATGCTTACCAGAAAAAGAATTAGTTCAATCTTGATTGAAGTTGGAGTCCCTAAGTAACATCTCACACCAGCTCTGATTAATGTTACTTAGTTTTCATAAATGAGCCTTCTCTCATTTATACCTTAAAAAAAAAAAAAAAGTCCCATTGACTTTAAGTTAAACAAAATAGAGTATTCAAAACCTGAGAACAAAAGCCCTCCAAGTCAATTGAAAACCTGTTCCTAAGCTTTAGATCTAGAAATAAGGCTTTCATTTAAGAATGGAATTCTTTAATTCCTTCAATTTGATTGCACACACAGCTTTTTACTGATTGAAAAAGTAGAAAAGAAAAACCTCAATCATAAATATTCACATTGCCAATTTTACAAATATCATGTCTAGTTACCAGCAGATTCACCACAGAAAAACAAATGGACACATTTAAAATACACTAGCAGCGTTAAAATATTTCTGAACTATTTAGTTCCATAGACAGAAAAGCTCCCATAGAAATTCTCAGTGTTTACATCAAAAAAACCCAACAAAGCCAAACCAAAAAATCATCAAGAAGCTACTGTTCCTTGAGTTCACATAGTCATTGTTTTCTTCCTACTGAAATATTAAGAAACATTTTAAAATCTTTTCCCCTGAGTTGCATGATGACAGTTGTTATTTGTTATTGTGTGCTAAAGTGGTCACATGTAAAAACAGGTAAAGTATAACTTGAAGCTTACATTTGCAGTCCTGGACCTTTGGTGAATATGATGGATATGAAAGAACATGAGTTTAACAATCTGCACATGCAGCTTTGGGAAATAAAATTCATGGCCTCAATAACTGCCCTGAGACAGGAGCTTAGAAAACTATTTTTTGCTCCCAGACTAGCCATCTTCTGAAACTCTACAGAGGAATGTTTGTTCCTGCATTTATTCAAATAGAACTATAAACAATGTGCATTTTTAACACAGCTTTAAGTGTTAGCATATATTTTATCATAGAATCATTGAATGGGTTGGAAGGGACCTTAAAGATCACCTAGTTCCAACCCTCCTGCCGTGGGCAGGGACACCTTCCACTAGACCAGGTTGCTCAAAGCCCCATCCAGCCTGGCCCTTAGAGGATATGAAGCTCATTGCACACTGCAGAGTCACTATCGCAGCAAATGTTTCCGCTGTAGGTCTCTGCTGGGAAGGAATGTTGAAGATCACCTTCAGATATCCTGACCTCAGAGATAGACTCATCAGCTTACCATCTTCTTTTGTAACTCTTCTGCCTCATCCGTCCTCTCCAGTTCACTTGGTCTTTGAATCTTGCTCTCTCTCTAATGTATCATGCCACATTTTTCAAACTGCAGTATATATTAAAAAAAAGCAAGCAAGCAAGCAGAAGATACTGTCTGGTACTCTGTTCCCAAGCTGTTGCATAATGGAGAGTTCTCTGCTCTTTCTTGTAACTACTGGATATAAAACTGGCTTCAGTTTCTCTTCCCAGCCTTCCCCTCTGTTTTCTTTCATGACCCCACTTATTCCACTTATTCTCCCCATTTCTGTTGTTCTTGCGAAACAGTAGAGGAATGCTGTTTAGACCACAAAGTGATTCAGATTCCCCCTGCACTGCTCCAATATATCCTGGTTTTCATGACATGGTTCAGTCCAAGCAGTCACTAACAGCCATCTGTCTACCTCATGAACTACCACAAGGCAGTCGGAAATTCCCAACAAAAAATACCTGATAAGGAAACTGTCCATTTATGTACTGAAACACTTATTTAAATGTGTTTATATGTAGGTGTTGATACATGGAATAGATGACGAAATGCTGTTATAGTCAATGGAGAGAGCTCCATTTAATCTACTCAATGACTGTTAGAGCACAGTAAGAGATTCCCCTGATCCATCGCTGTAAGTTCAACTCAGTTGCCCACATGGAGGCTTTTAGTGCCATCTGAGATCTCACAGGTTATCTTGCCAGATATCCAGCTTTTCTTTACTAACTTCAGTATCCCCTGGAGGTACTGCACAGCATCTGGCAGCTCTGAGCAGAAGTCTTCCTTCCCTGTGGAGTCTCAGATGGCAGCAGACACAAGTGAGTAGGTGAATACTCCAGGCTTCACTGAACATATTAATAGTGACCATAAGGAGGATCTAGACAACTATCTCATGTACAGACATTTACATTTTGAAAGTGGTAGGTTAGGTGATTAGAGGCTCATCTCCACATACACAAAGGAGCTCAGAGGCACAACGGCAGCTGGGGGAATGCCAATAACCCGGAGGAAGAAGCCCCTGGCCCATTCTTTCATAGGGGATCCCAGCAGGGTGTCAGCCCCATGGACAGGGAGTGAGACCTATCACCATCAGACAGTTGGAGAGGTTCCCCAGGCAGCTTTACAGACTGAGAGTGGGTACTGCCCTTAAAGGTATGAGAGTTCTTATGGGATGTAGGGGAAAAGGGTCTTGGGATTGCATAAGACTTATTATGTGATGTTCAGGGGAGGAACCAAAGGCAGGGAAAGGATGTAATAACATGGTCTGGGGAGGAACAAGGGCAGGAAAATAGAGGGATAAGGTGATAAAGAAGCCAAACAAGCACATAAACAGGCTGCTGGTTATTACTCATGCCTGGCCATGCCCTGCATCTGATCTAGACAGTCTGTCCTGTCTTCTCATTAAACTCAATTTCTAATTATTTTCCTGAATGAGGGTACTCTCTATTCTGTGAGCATGTGTGTGTGTGGAGGTCTAAGTGCTAGCAGTTGTTGTGGGGACCATGGTTCATAAGAACTATGTCCCCAGGGTGCCAGAAACTGGAGAGACCAGAGTGTGTGTGCCTTGTGTGGGTGTATATGTCGATGCATCATCACTAGCAAGGATAAAGCTGGACTAGCTGCTGAGCAGGATAAAAGCTTGGTAGTCAGATATTAGAGCAGCTGTAAATCTGGGTGAGATATTGAAGAGACTAGAGAGCCTGAGTGCTGGCTGCTGAAGGGACCAGGAGGTTCAATTCAGCATCTGGGGTCAATGTAGGGTCTGGCAGTTGGCTACTAGTAAGGTCGTAAGTCTGGACCAGCTACCAGAAAGACCCATTTACATGTGTGTGTCTGTACATGAAGCAGCTGGGATACCAGGGGATCTGGTGGCCAGCTACTGGTTAAACTGGAAACATGAGGCCAGCTACTGGGGGATCCGTAGCGCATGTGTCTGTGCATGTGTGTGTAGGTCTACGTAACAGCAGCTGAACAGGAGCTGTGGGCCTTGGGGATTCACATATCCACATGCCAGCAGCTGGGATGGGAGACTAGGGATGCAGGGCCAGCTGCTGTATAAACCTGGGTGTTTAAGGCCAGCAAGTGGACACATACTGTATGTTTATATATATATGTATATATTTCTTGCTAACAGACCTTCACCCAGAACACCCAAAAAGGGGGACAGGATCAGGCCATTTGAATTTAGATCCTCAGTTGTTGCTGGAACAGTGAATTTTTTCTTGATCTCAGCAGGTGCTGTTCAGAGCTGAAACTCACTGTATCCTTTCAGCAAAAACCTTTTTCTTTCCTTAGGAATATATACTTTCTGTTGACCAAATGAGTTTCTGTATCATTGGAGGACCCTGCATGCCTTCCCAGCCTGACGATAGCTTCACAGCCTTGGCTGTTTCCTAGCTTAACTACATTCTCCTGCAGCTCTCCTCCCCACATCTTAGACAATTTCTTAGATGAAAGCTTCCAATACACCTACAGCAATGCCCTTTCCACCCTTAACAGGCAGAGTTCACACAACTTCCCAATGCAAGACATGACTTCAGGCATCCTCAGATGGCCCTTGTAACTGCAGGTAAAAGATCAGGAGTCTGGCTTTCTGGTTATGGTTTGTGTACTACCACGCTCAGCTGCATCTTAACCCTACCATTAACATACTTTCCTCAAACTTCTCCTTGGAAACTCCTTACCACACTGCTCACATACTACTTTTACAAAAGCTGCTTCATGTGAGCAGTTCCAAAGAACTTAGTTGGAGTAGGAAAGGGATACACGAGTCATGGACCCAGCTAGGGACCCTCTGTTCCCTACAAGCAGACACCAATGTGATGCAGCATCCAACTTAAGCAGCCAGCCCCTAGCTTCTAAAAATACCTCCTCTTCCCTTAAATCCCTTAAGTTACGGGACTTAAGTTTTCTTTACTTCTAAGAGTGGCCAAAAAAATCATTGAAAACTTTTTCTCTTGGTAACTTTAATTATTCATGTAAATACAAGAGAAAACAGATAGATGACACTATGGAACAGTTTCTTTACACATTTGAGTCATTTAATTTTCCTGTATCCTACCTGAAGCAAAGGCTATTGCACTGACCTCATGGACCCTCAGAAATCTGCCCATATGTACTATCTGCCTGTTCAAGCTTTACCATTTAATAGTATGGCACCAAATACACAGAATTTCATATAGGGTAGCAGAGGAAATTAAACTTCCTCCCCATAGAAATACACTATCTTCCATCTCCTGCAGCAGGCTTTCTTACTGGAAGATTTCAGTTGAATGATCAGCCTTTCTGATAATCTGGGGTAAGATTTTCAAAAATAGAAACCTAAAGTTAGCCACCTAAATCCATATTTAGGTCTCTACTTGATTAAAAACTGAGCTCCCACTCATTTCTTTCAGTTTGTTTCAGAATCAAAGACTGCTTCACAGGAGAGCCAGAGAGCACACAGCACTACTGAAAGCCTGTGTCTGAATAGGACCTTATATTTATCTATTCCTGAACTTTTATTTTTGAAGGGTTTGGCACAGTGTTCAAGTTGTTTCTTTGCAGGGAAAGAAGTGGGGGGAGATTGCAATAAAAAACAAACAGAAGAAGGTGTCTTCAATTCTAAAAGTCTCTGGCTACCCTTTCTGATGTGCATCTCATTGCTGGCTGGGAAGGGAATGAGCTTGCATAATGAATAATAAACTCTGCCGAAGCTCAGATCTGTTATGCAAATAAACATATTAAATGAATGCATTTTCCGTGCAGCATAGCTTCTGCCAGGAAATTTGTTGAAAACATTGTTTTGCCATTGACAAAGGCAACGTGCCAAATTCAAACCTGGTGTGAGTGGGCGCAACTCGCCTGGTTTCAGTGGCATTGTGCCCATTCACACCAGGTCTGTAATTGGCCTATTGTACTTCAAAGGCTTTCATTATCCAAGACGTGCCAAAGTGCAGATAAACAAATTCTCCAACTACAGAAGAGCTTTTTCAGGGTCAACACTAATTTTCAGTTCACTTAGCAGGCATAAACTCCTTCTGGATGAGTTCAGTCTGTGACTGTACCAACTTTCTAACCTACAGAATGAAAATCCTTGGGCACTCTCAACTCCCTCTCATCTGCAGAACTGCAAAAATGAGCCAGCCTAGAAGGCAGCAGCTTCGGAAATTGTATCTCAGTAAAGGATGGGAAACTGGACTGATTCAATAAAAATTGACCTGACCTTCGTGTTCTGACTTCATTCCAGGCAAAATCTCTTTCAAGTTTCAGAAATGTTTTATTTACTCTTTTTCTCCACAAGTTATGTCAAATGTCAAACCAAAAGGCTAAGCATACAAAAAAGTATAGGGTGGACTGTTTCTGTGAGATCTTTACTGTCATTTTATGGTTCCAAATTATGTAAATAAACACCTTAATTTTTGTATATTGTGCACACAGATTAAGTCATAGCCCAGAATCTTTTGAAGTATACCCATGCAGTTTCAGAGAGCAGATGTAATGTTTCTGAACTCAGCATTTCCTTTATCTCAGCTACACCACTGAGGACTATCCTGATAACTGCTGTATAAAGACATGCTAACAAATGTCAGATTTGACAATTACTAAGGTGAGCAGTACAATATTTGCCCTGAGATATGTCTAACAATTCTGTCACATTCTATCATCATTAGAGTAATATGGGTATCTAAATGGTTAAAGTAATAGTGACTGTGAGATTTAGATCCTAAGGAGAGAGAATCAAAGATTAATGTGAGACTTTGTGAGAATTAACAGAGCTGTATGCAGTATAAGAATAGTAAATCTGATATGATACAATTTCTTATTCAAGCTGACTTTTTTAACTTTTTTGGAATGTAAACATGAAGCTGGCTGTATAAGATCAGGTGACCTATTGCCTGGGGAAAGCAGACCAAATTTTATTGTCTTGATTTTGGGAGGTTTATATCCTGATCTGTCTTCATCCAGGCATAAGAAATCCTGGTGCAATTTGTCTGACATGCAAATTACTGACTTTCATAACATTTTCATCATAATTTGAGTCTGTTTTTCTATTTCATCTACCTTTTCTTACATTAGAAGTGCAGCTGTTACATATATGAGCAGCTTCTATGGCACAAAGCTTAAAAAACAGGTTCCTTGCTATACAAGTATGGCATAACAGCAAATAGTGCAATTAAATCAAAGCTGTGATAATCTGCAGTTCCACTGACAGATATCTGCACATAACTTCAATGTGACTTATGCGCAAAGATAATGAATTCTATAATGCAAATTTACACACGGGGTCAAATAAGGAACTTCTTTGTATTTGACAGTACATTGGGTATTAGGTATTTGTCACAAAATAAATAATTCATCTCGCATAGCCACTTGCTATGTAAATGATAGTCTATGTATATTAAAGCATTTAGCACTTAGAATAAAATGGACAGCTGGGGCCAAATGAATATCTCTCAGGACACATTACCATTACAGTTCCCCTGTGAGTTTTTAACTCTTTTCACTTCTGAGGGCTGTCATGAGGACACTAATTGAATAAGGCACAATGTTCGTTCTAATGCAGGCAGAGCCACAAAAAAAGAGGAAAATAATGTAAAGCAGTACATTAATTTCAGATTCTACTTTCCCCCATTTTTAATGTTTCTCAGATCCCTGGTGTAATTTGGATCTGATTCAATTTAGGAAAAAATAAAGGTTAAATATTTTCAAAATATCAAACAGATGACAATCAAAACGTAATTAAAAAATGTTTAACATAAGCTGGGATTTGGGCACAAATCTACCCCTAAATTCCACATTAATTTAGGACTCTCGTTGAACACATCCTCTCATTCCAGCCCACTGATAGATTCCTCTTCTATTCACTCGAACCCAAAGTGAACTTTAAACAGAGCATGAAAATTCACACACCAAAGAGTGGCCAGGCAAGTGGATGGGTTAAGGGTATCTCTCCAGACGCTATGGAGAGGGTAAATTGGAGTGCATGCTCTCAGTCCTACCCAGCATTGCAGAAATTTCCTGTAAAGATAAGAGTCAGAAGCTGTTTTAACTTTCTGTGCCCTGCTCCTGTGGTTAGAAACACCATGAGAATCAAATTGCCTCTCACAGTTGCAGCTGTGAATCCAAGGAAACTCCACTAAACTGGGTAGAGTTGCTTGAGATTTATACCCTGGTTTAAACTCAGCACCTTCTCTCCACTGGGCTTTCACTGCTATAAATGGGACTTCTGGCATTCAATGGTTACTTTGAGCATGGTATAAACCAGACTGGACCTGATATACTGATCTAGCTGATATATATTTCAATTATCTTTTCCTCAGTGTTTTCAGGATGCTTATATGATACCCCTGCCAACAACCTAGGCTTCTCTAGGGCTAATTTAACAGCCATAGATCAGATTATACAGAAATATGATATAATATACAAAGAAGTCATTTAAAAAATAAAGTCTTAGCATCTGTGATCATCAGTGTTTTACCAGTGCAATATCTAAGCTACGGTAAAATAGATTATACAGCTGTATAGTGAAGAAAAACAGATAAAAGATTCTGACGTTTTAATCATTCGCAAAATGTGTCTGTTCCCAAGTTAACCTCCTAAAACCCAAGCCAGCATGAACTGTTATTTTTAATACTGCATACCAACATTTATTTCAACTTCAGTTTATGTTATAATGATACTAGTTATCATAAAATGAGATCCCTGCTGAATTCAGCTTTGACTTAAGGCAATGAAATTGTAAGTTACACATATGTGTCCTGGATTTTCAGTATCCTGGTTCAGCAGAAAAATTGTTAGCATAACCAGCATTTGACCTCAACACATTCTCATCCAATTCTGTAAAACAAAAGAAAGTGGAAGATAGTGTTAGATTAGCAAAGATACCCAAATCTTTTTGTGTTTCTCTAAAGTAGCAGTTCAGTGCTTGAGAAGTTAGAGGTTCAGCTATCAATGCAAAGAAAAACCTTTGTCCTTCTAACTCCTGGCCATTTGAGGTTTCGAGCATACATCAAAGACATCTGAGGCAGCATTACTCTAGTTGACAAATCCATCTAGTATAGTGCAAACTCTGGCAAACCGGAGTTTGGACCTCAGGTAGCAGGAATGCTGGGATAATAATGGGCAGCACTGGGCTCTGCCCAGGAATCCGGACTTTGCTATTCAGGTCAGGCAAAAACCAAGCGAGCTTTTCTGGGGTGCTCTTTATTCTGCAGCTAGCACAGGTGGATGCAGTGCTCCACTGTACTGTCAATATGCCCTTAGCTACCTGGCTGGTTTGCTTTATTCAGGGCTGTAAACAATTTGCCACATTTGAAGTCAGAAAGAAAACCTGTCAGAGGCTGTGAGGGTGGAAAGTAAGGAGGAAGGAGGAAGGGGGTTCTCTTTGGGGCTGGTTAGGGTCATCTAAACATAATTTACTTGATTATTTCAATATTATAGCCTTCCTCACCGCTTTCAAAATGCCTGTCTACAATCTGATAATGCCTCCACACTCAGCGGTGTAGAAAGAAGACCTTAGACCTTTTCTGCAATAACTCTAGTCCTGGTGGATTCAAACTCTCATTGGTTTTGCTCTCAAACTCACATTTGTAATATGGTGACAGCTGGCTCAGTGCTTTTTATGTCATTAAAATCCAATGTCTTAAAAGAGTAAGTTTTATGAAGCCAAGACAGCATTTCAAACACAGAAAACAAGAAGTGTACTAAAATCTCAGTTGGAGGGTTTTTCTCTGTGAGATAACCTTTCATTCACAGCAATAATTGAAGGATACTAATATGTGGCATGAAGTGGGCATGCTGCTGCCCTGTGCAAGACAGTTTGGCCTTCCAGCTGCGGAGTTTGGTAGAGAAGGCCAGGAATTTTTCAGTGTGACTAGTCCCACCTGAAATTGCTGGTTTGTTGAAATCGATGGAGCACAAAGGGGATCACGGGTTCCCCTTTGAGACCACCAGCTGTGGCATACAATTGCAGTGCCCGTTCCAGTGGCATGTGGATCACATGCGATGCCTCTTTTTGCAGATGAAAGCTGTTTCTGGCTCTCCTGTTGGCATGGGAAGACACAAAGATCAGATCAAACTGTGAATTCAGACAGCTCTCAAGAGTGCCCTGACAACTGGGTTAGTGAGAGATTGGTCAAATGCTGATATTTCTCTCTTTCTCTCCTGTGCTTCTTCAGTAGCAGAATGCACAACTTCTTTGCAGATGGAAAGCTACATCACCTCACTCACGAGCTGCTATCTCCCCTGCTTGTCTCCCTCTGAGATTGCCCTTTCTCTGTGTGCTCTTGTCATATCCTCAAGGTCAAAAAGTGTGGAAGAAACATAATGTTTTTCCAGGTGTTTTTCCTAAAATGTTTATTCTCTGAAGATGCCATTGTTAAAGACTGCACAATAATAACAGTAGTTACATAAGGAGGAGGAGTATTTCATGCAGCATACTGAGTTTTCAAATCTATCTTTGTTTCAACTTGGGATGGATATATTTCTTGATGAAAGAAAATTCTGAAATGAATAACTAGAAATTGATTTCGATCAATCAAAACATTTCATTTTGATCAAATTAATCTTGCAATATGCTTTTGAATTATCTCAAAAGACAGTGGAATAATAATACATGTATTAATAATAATTCATGGATGAAAAAATGAATATGAGCCAGCAATGTGCGTTTGCAGCCCAGAAAGCCAACCATATCCTGGGCTGCATCAAAAGAAGTGTGACCAGCAGGTCAAAGGAGGTGATTCTTGCCCTCTACTCCGTGCTTGTGAGACCCCACCTGGAGTACTGCATCCAGTTCTGGGGTCCCCAACATAAGAAGGACATGGACCTGTTGGAGTGAGTCCAGAGGAGGGCCATGAAGATGATCAGAGGGCTGGAGCACCTCTCCTATGAAGACAGGCTGAGAGAGTTGGGGTTGTTCAGCCTGGAGAAGAGAAGGCTCCAGGGAGACCTTACTGCAGCCTGCCAGTACCTAAAGGGGGGCTGCAGGAAAGATGGGGAGGGACTTTTTACAAGGGCATGTAGTGATAAGACAAGGGGTAATGGCTTTAAACAGAAAGAGGGTAGATTTAGATTAGCTGTAAGGAAGAAGTCCTTCCCTGTGAGGGTGGTGAGGCACTGGAACAGGTTGCCCAGAGAGGCTGTGGCTGCCCCATCCCCGGCAGTGTTCAAGGCCAGGCTGGATGGGGCTTGGAGCAACCTGGTCCAGTGGAAGGTGTCCCTGCCCATGGCAGGGGGGGGGGAACTAGGTGATCTTTAATGTCCATTCTAACCCAAACCATTCTATGGTTCTATGAATAGAAGCGTAGTCATTTCAAAGGAGAAATTAAACCATCTTGTTCTAGAAATGTAAAAAGGCAGGTTTTGGGTTTGCCAAAATAAAGTATCAATTGGATGTGCATACCCCTACAAACCATTTCAATTTCAGGGAAACTGTATTTGCAAGTGGAATGTTCTTCTACCTTTTTTTTTTCTGACCAATACTAAACAGACATTGCTTTCACAGGAAAAGGGAAGGAAACCAACATGCACAAAAAGAAAATACATGGTTTCCATTTGTTCATTCATGTGTACATTTTATCTCTTCCTGATCCAAAGACCATTGAAGTTAATGGAGAGGTTCCCCCAAACACTTACCATGCTTTAATTTTTGAGCAAGTGTTGAGACAAGCATGAAGCAGGTTATGTGCTTCCCCATATCACACTCCTCCCATGAACCTGCAAGTTAATCCACAGGTTAGCAACTCTGAGGTCTCCCTTGATGAACAATTAGTGCAGCAAACTGTGAGGTGTTTATTGTGATGTGCAAAATTTTGGCAAAAATATTCCCTAACCCATTTTACCTATGAAAGGAATTTGAGTTGTTGATCCCAATAGCACATAGCACTAATCTGTTTCTCATGTAATACAGTCTTTTCCTTTCTTTCTCACTTTGATTACTTCTGAAGTTTAGTTTGTTATTGTTCATTATTTGTTATTGTTTTATTATTTGTTATTAATTTCTTAGTTTGCTCTTGTTATTTGTCTTTCTTCTTTGCTATTGCTTTATTTGTTTGCATTCTGTTTCTACAATATTTTTCCTTTTGCTATTATTTTTCTTCATTAGTTGCAGTGAAATTTTATCTCTGCATATCATGTAGCTTGTTTTTATTTCATTATTTCCCATGTTTGTGTTATACAGCCACCACTGCTCAGCCTCACAGAGTCTTCTAAAGGCAACTCTTATCGATACAGCACCACTGAACTCCACAGATAATGCTTTATTAAATGTTACAGTGAAGCTGAAATCTTACACAGTAGGTAGCATAAAATCATTACCAGCTTGAATATTTTTAAGGATCGAGATGATAATGATAAGTGCAATGTCCCAACAGGGGACTCGCCACTTACTACTTAATCCACAAGCCCCCTCCAGATGTGTTTTGGTGTCACTGAATGCCCACCCAAGGGCTATATGAAAGCCTGAAGCTAAGACACATAAATGGTTCTGTAAAGGTCTTGTAACACAGCCTAAGCTCTCTGGGTTTTTTTAGGGACCTTATGTTATTAATAAGAAGTAAATGGGAAGGAAAAATATTGCATGGGAAATGTGTGCATTAAAGCCTTACTTTCTTTGTGGCTCTCTCCTGTAAAACTGCTCAGGAAATATCATCCCATGCTGTCTTTTCTCTTTAAAAAGTATATGTGAGCATCTCTCATCTCTTTTTTATCTGTGGAATATTTAGATATGTAATATAAAAAGGATTTGTAGAACAAATAGTGGTCCCCACACTCTGGATTTCTCCAGTCAGAGCAAATGCAATGTTATTCATTTCATAATCTGGACTGTATTTCAGATATGAAAGGCCAAAGTAAGTTAATGTTTTCCTGAGCAAAGCTATCAAGCAGACAAACACTATAAAAATGTTATATGGTCTTTCCTTCTCATCGTGTTAGTGTAGATCTTTGATGCTCAGATCCACAGTTTTAGAATCTTAAATGACTGAGAACATCTACCATTTCTTTAATAATATTGGGCATTTTCATGAACTGTGTAACGTCTTCTATCCAGATGGTCAAGATTTTCAGGCTGATTTATGTCTCTCTCTTGAATTATTAATAACCTTTTCGAAGGTCTGTGCTCTACTACAAGCCTGCATTTCCCTCTAAATCTCTTAGAAAATCTATTCAGAAGTTATCTATTGGAACAGTCCCATTTGGACCCTTGCATGAGTGGGTCAAGTCCAGTGCTCTCCAGTCAGACCAGTGTTACAGGCACACAGACTTTGCGTGTTATGTCTGCTGTTCAGAGAAGGGATCCCCACAGTGAATCTAATTTGTAGAAAACAGCAGGGCTCCTCCCTGTCTGTCACTTTTACCATGGACATGCAAACGACAAAGTCCTAAAGCCAAGGTTATACTACATCACCTAATGAAGCAGCAGTTGAATCCTAGCCCTAACTGAATTCCCGTAAATCACAGTTGGACCAGGCTTTTAGCCACTGCTATACAGAAGGTGTTACATACCAGGGACTCACAAGATGTACTTTTGTAGTAGATGACTCTGTTGCACCATTCTGTAAACTATATTTAGCATAAAGGCCTTATTTCAGATACTTTGGACCCTGTGAATTAGTGTGTCAGATAAGAGCAAATCTCTAAATTTGAGGTATCTTTCCCCTCAAACAGGACACTTAGTGTCTGCAGCAAGAAGCTTCATTAAGTCAGGTGTTTAACAGAAGCTTCCCTCTAGCTAAGTTTGCCTAAATGATGTAAAACTTCTCTTTATGGGACCCACAGGCAAAAACACCACATACACTTCACAAAAGAATAGCACTTAACAGATTTTACTGAGACTGAAACCTAGAGAATTATATTGATGCCTAACGCAGTCTTACAGTGAGACCCCACCAGTTTCAGATTACACTTCTGTGACTATTGCTTTATATAATTGCTTTTGTTTCTCATTCTCTTTAATGTTAAATTCTGCAGTTCTTGCAAGTGGTCAAATATTACCCATCCACATTCATGTAAAACCCATGCAAAAAGGATTCTGTTACTTTCAGCTAAATAATTTTCCTTTAAAAAACATATATACTCACATACAGTGGATGCCTCAGAAAACTGAGAGGGGGAGTAGCAGATATACAAAGCCTTCTCTTTCCTTCCAGTAGCATGAGGTAAATTGCACAATAAATCAATTTTTATGGATGCTGTTGACTTGCAACATTTGCTGCTTTTAAAAATTAATAGCTGAAATAATGAACATTCTCAAAAACTCTCTGAACAGCCAGCTTGATTAATTCCCTGAAATGAAAAGCACTTGACAGGTGCAATATTCTCAGCCAAAATTTTCTATAGCCTGCTCAGACTACAATCTAAACTTACTCCAGTAACACAGGTTTGCTTGCTTTGGTTTTAATTTGTGGGAAAATAAACAAACTTAAGTCCCATATTGTGCTTTGCCTAGACATGCATAAATACATCTATAAAATATTCCTTCTTGTAAAATTAAATGAAGTTTAATTTTTGTGTAAATATTATTTTGAAGGCATAATAGCACTGCACAGTGCAAGTGTCATCACTTCATATTAATATTGCATTATTGTCAAACTGATAGGAAATTCCTGGGTATAAGGAAATGTGCACTGCATTTTGAGCATTTTCTAGATAGTGGTCCACATCCCAAAGTGATGTAACCAGGAATACCTCCTCTGAATGAAATGTAGATGCACAGCTTCACATCAATATTTCCATTTACCCCCCTTTCTGGGTCTCATTATTCATGGTCTCTTAACATATGAGCAGGAATTAAAGGTGAAAAAGTGTCAACCATTTCTCTTTCTGACTTTTTTCCTAGAGCTGGAATTAAATAATACTGTTGCCTACAATGGGAAATATTTGTGATATAATTCAGGTTAGGATAAAAAAATAAGAAAATAATAATGTTTTGGTTAAGCATTAGGGCATTTGTTTAACTTTTAAAAATGTACATAAGATTAAAAATAGCTGAAATTTAATGTCATTCTATATTCTTTATTGCCCTGCTTTTCATTGCTGAGATATTGGTCTAAAATAACCAAGACTGATGCCTGAAGATGATTAATGAGGCTGCCCGTGATGCTCAGATGATCCAGGTGACCCCATCCTGCATCACAAGAAGTGGATGGAGATAAAAGCCTCACTTTCAATGAGTAAAGGTCATCAGTTTCTCAGCCGTATACATTCTCTGCTACCTACAGATCCTTTAACATCAGCATTTGTGAGGAACTTCTGCATGAAAAATAAGCAAAAGAGGTTTTCAGTCGGAATGTAATCGATTTCACGCTCTTTCTTATTTTTTGTGACGTTAAGGTCCGTGGTCTCTTTTCACCTATGGAAGTTTTTCCTCCATTATTCAGAAGTCCTCTCTGCTGACTAATAATTTCATTGGTACTGTGAGAGGAAACCGTGGAGGCAACTGTGTTCCATGTCCTGTTCAGGCATTCAAGTAAAAGCTATTTATGAATGTATGAGTCAGACTGTTTGAAGGAAACCTTAGTGAAAATTTCAGTAGGCAGATGGGGACATCATCTATGTTGCTGTTGAAGTCTTCCAAGATAATAAATATTACTGTCTTGATAATCATGTTAGATAACTTCTCTATCAGCAGCTCTTGCAACTCTTAAGTGTCTGGGGGGTTCATAGATTAACAAGATGTCAAGGCTGGTCTTTCCTGTAGTCTTACAAAATAAGGGAAAACACTCAAGGGAGTCTGCTTCAGCTGAATTCATTAAATTTCTCAAATATGCAGTGGAATTACAGAGAGTTAGTTAATAAAACCATGCAATCTGTTTGTCAGATATGTCAAAAAGAAATTCATTTACAAAAAGTAAGCATTTCCCCTGCAACATGCAGACCATTTTTAGGATAAGACTTCCAAATGCATACACAGTCCATGAAAATAAAGTATCAGAGGAACATGTAGCAGGGCAAGATGGGGTTAGAAATATGACTCTGGAGAAAAATCCTAAGCTTATCAGGAATAAAGAAGCATGAAAACAAACTTCCATATAACAGTGCAGACAAAGTGAGAAATAGGAAGGTTTGCTCTTAGCTCAGCTCTAATCAAGGCATGCCTCTTTGTTCAACTAAAATTCCCCGGAGGACTAGCACATCTTTCTGAAAATGGAGGAACATCAAGGTCTTTAGCATCTGTCAATATATTCTTGCTAAGGGCTAAATTCTGGCTCTGTTTAGGCAAAAATGAGGGATTACCAAGTTCTCAGAGACATCCTGCTCACAAACAGCAAAAGTCTTCACAGAGCAGGGTGCTTTTCAGTGCTTCTTGGCTTGACTGGAGAAAGAAATAGCGTATATCACTTGCTTTTGGATGTAAACTAATTAGAGTAGTAGAGATTTAACCCCTAGTTCACGGCTGGTGTCATCCTCATCTCAGGAACCTCTGCAGTCATGACTTCTTTTCTTTTACTTCTCCATTGTGCTTGAGTAACACAGCTGAAACTTAGCCTGGTGCTATATGTACATATATAAAGGCTGTGTAGTCACTTCATCTTAAGTACACTGTAGCTGTATTAATTATGTGCATTTACTACCCAGAATCAGTCTGAGCATTTGCTTAGGTTATGAAACATTGATTTTCATCACCTTTAAATGATGATGCATTTTCTAGAGGGGGGGGGGGGGCGGGGGGGGGGGGGGGAAAATTGAGATCTCAAAATCAGACCAAAAGGCAAAACACTTAAAGTGTCATTGTAGATATTAAAGAACATCAGTAGCAGTGGCAGGAGACCATGTCACTGAGCAGAATAACAGTGTATTACAAGGTAAATAACAATGCCAACAGGAAGATAGGAGGCCAGAGTCAAATAAAAGACACCTACTTATTCACAGTTCATTCTTAAACTTTTGTTCCCTGACTCTGAATAAGCCCACTTATATGCATAAAATGTTAACTTCAGATTTATTGAAAATTCAAGATGGATGGGCACTTCACCTTTTTATGATTAATTATGGACAGATCTGAGCACCAGGAATCTGCTCCAATAAGCTGCTTGGGCCATGGGGAAAGAGAATATACCCAGAAATACCCAGCTGTTAGCTTCGCTGGAGTCATTTACTCCAGGGAACCAACTTAAGGCAAAGCAACATGAGGATGGAAGCAACATTAAGGAGACTAAAAGACTGTCTGTTTCACATCTTAATTGCTTGAGCTATTAAACAAACACATCTGGTGTTGATGTCTCTTGAATACTGTACTTTTTCTGTATCACATATGCCTCTGTTAATGCTTTTATGAGCTGCTCACTTTGGGCTTGAAGTTAGGCTGCTTGTTTTTTTTTTTTTTTTTTTTTTTTAATCTTCTAATGCAAAACTTATTTATCTATTCGGTGATTTCATTTTATTTGTTTTTACCCTCGGCCTTTTGGGTTTTGCATATTGCACTGTCTATCCATTCGGCTTCCACCACGTCTCCTTCCTCCATTTGTTCAAGAGAAATTAGCAAAATTAAATAAAGGAGAATTCCACTTCTGGCAGGCATGAATTTGTTAGAGTGAGTTAACAGAGACAAGTTTGTGAAATTTCATTATGGAGCCAAGTAATTGTTAAAAGAGATGCTGCTTCTTATTTGTTCAATAATGCTTTCGTACATCTTGAGCTTTATGAAGGATTGATTTGATAAAAATATCCTTGGAGGATTGTGACCTTGAGTTGCCTGTTGTGGAGGAATTTGCTGGGTCTAACCTAAAAAGAAATCGAACTGGAAACTATGGAGGGTTTGTATTTGAAAGGGGATAAATTTGTGCAGACATGCAGAATAAGCGTTATTGATAAATTTGTTTCTAAGTGTTATGGGCTACAAAAGGCATTACCACTTGGCTTCCTGAAAGTTTCCTGTATTCTTTAACCTTTAAAGATGTACAGTAAGTATAAAAATTACATGTACCATATAGAGGCTGAGATTGATAATTACTTAGAGGTCAAGGATATTGTAAAGGCACAATCCTATGTTGTTACCCGATAACATGAAAGTGCCAAACCGCAGAAGGTATTTTGGCTAATAGAGCTAAGTTTTCCCTGTCACTTTGTGTGACATAACCCATAAGGAACTGCAGTTCCTTCAAGAATGGGTTAGCTGTTCATTCCATATGAATGGGAAATTTTTTTCTTTTCCCATAAAAATATGGTGTATTACCCTGACTCTATCCATAGGCTAAAATGAGTAGACTGTCTCTTCCTCTTCATATACACCAATGATGTTCTGTCAACAATATAGCCTGCAATGTTTTCTCTGAAATACAGAATGTTCACCTGTGTAAATGTGTCTATATATAAACATGTGAATCTTTTGTTCCACTTTACAGTGATACAGATAAAATATTTACTCAAGATTCTTGAAAAATCAGTGTTATATGTTCCTCCACTCTAAATATATTTCTTGTAAATATTTTAGTGGGTGTATTTAGTTATTTTTCCTTCTGCAAAGTAGCTATAAAAGCAACATACATAAGCAAGTTATTGTAGCTGTAAGGTTTTGTGGTTTTTTTTCCCCAAAACATTATTTCTAATATGGTTAAACTATGGATTATTTATTATGGGATTAATCATTACATTCAGACTAGTAATCTAAATTTCAGACTACTGAGCTTTCAGAGTGGAATGATTTACGTCAACTACCATTTGAACTTTCCTGCCCTTTACTATACACTGATGACGTTTGCAACATTAAAGGTTTGATTGCATTTGTATCTATGAAAAGTAGATTTTAGCCTTGTTTAAATGGAAAACAAAGTTCAGATGGCAATGAATATAATTTACACTGCTGGGTTCATTCTCTCGTATTCATTCATTCAGTGGCATTTGGTAACATTTGCATTATTCTCAATGGGGTTATGTCAGTGCTAATGAAAAGCAAAAGCAAATACTTAGTCCTTTATTAGTTTGAAAGCTAACATACAGCATAAATATCTAAGTCTAAATTTCTAGAATTATTCTATAACAAGGTAATTTTTCAGTGCAAGGCTCCCAAGGAGAGTGCCTGAGTATGATTCTACTTCTTGTTTACAGAAAGGAGCCAGCAAAAAAAATAAGATAAAATAGTTATAACAAAAGTGAGTGGTTATTATATCACTAAAGTTTTTGCCTGTACAAACACAGTAGTCTAACAGAATCTGTAATGCCAGTTACTTGAGTAAACTCTTTTCAGCATGTGGAGATATGAAAATGCATGGGATTAGCAGCTACATTTTTTTTTTCTCCTATAAGCACCTGCTTTAATGAACTCAGTGTCTCTGATGCCCAGTTATAAGAATTATCTAAAAGTACACTGTTTGAATTTGGATACTCATTCCTGTGTTTTGGCATCATTTTCAGAGGAGATCAGTTCAACAAGGTTTGCTGTAAACTGCATTTGTCTTCTCTGAATTAGTAGTATTCTTTATGGTTTTCCTCCTAAAATCTACAGGACTGATGAAAAAATTCCTCAGTGTTTATAAAATTAATGTAGCACTTATCAACTTCTCTGCAACAAGTATTCTGAAGGTTAACAAAAAGATATCCAATTCTTTCTTTGTACTAATTTCCATTTGCTGAAAGAATTGAGAAAATACTGAATTGTTGAAGTGGAAGTAAAGAGAGAAATGAGCAATAGGAATAATTCTGGACATTATATCTTGCCTAATTAAGGACCAATAGATAATACTGACCCATTCAATTCCAGTGGCAGTAGGGTAGCCTTTCTGAATGAAAAACTATTTAGTTCAGATTAATTATATACCATAGACAACAAAACTCATAGAAAATATTGCCGATACACACTATTTTGAGATAATTAGAAATGTGTTTGTGAGGAGTCCAAAATTTATGTAATATAATGTGATGTGTGTAAATTGTAACAGTGGCTGAATTGAAAGAAAAAATAGCATATGATAGCATATTCCAAGAATATCTTGCATCAGTTCACAGCAGTACATGCACAGATGAAATGCAGTCACAGAAAACACAACAGGACTGACAAACTCAGGAAGTGACATAGTTCATTAGCTTAGTCTGCGGTAGGATTAAAAACATGTCTAGCCTGTTTTCAAGAACTACCTCTGAGAAGGATTTCTACCTTCTGCATAAAACCCAGTGCTTGGTAGATTACTTACATACAGCAACAGGCCACTGCTGGTTTTATCACCACTGTCAATACCTTTGAAGCCATCTTTCTCCTCTCTACAGAAGACATGACCTTTTCTTTCAACCATTTCTCAGAGACCACATTTTCTAAGTCTTTACTCATTTCTGATTTTTTTTTTTTTTTTTTAGACCTTCGTTTTACTGATAGTAGTCTCTTAAAAGGTAGTGTCTAAAGTAGAACAGAAAATAGAATAGGCTGAATAAACATTAAGGGAAATGTAAAAATTACCTCCCATCTACCATGTACTACACTTTGGTAAATAAATACCTACATGAAGTTTACCTATTTTTACAATAAGGTCATAACATCAACTGCCGATGTACTTCATTACACTGTACATTTTATGCAGCGTAATTTTGCAGTAGAGATATGGCTTTTAACTGCACTACCTCAAACTGTTCTTCAGTATTTCTTTTGATATACTTTGGATGGTTCTCGTTTCATTAGGACCCTCTCCAATTTCATTTCCATCATTACAAGTCCCTGCTTTATAAAATGTTCATCCAAATGCAATTATTTGTGATCCACAAAGAAATATATTCCCTACCTTGTTAACCTAGCTGGTAAACAAAAATACTGGATAGCATCACATTGGAATAGCCTCCTACAAATAAGATTCTCTCCTACTTCCGTAACAAACCATTAATGTAACCATATCTTACTAATGTCTCCTGGACTACAGTTTCTTTCTTTCAGTATTAGAATATTTTGACGATGTGAAAAATCTTGCTAATGTACTATATATGTCTCCATCCTATGTTTCACAGTTGCCCTCTTCAGGAATGAATGTGGTGGGGTCTGAGCACATCTGTTCTTAGCAAGATCAGGTCTGCCTTCTTTGGGCTTTCATAAAATGATTGTTTAAAAATGTGTTATCATATCTCTGTAAGTGCCAAAGTTAGGCTGGCTTGTCTATAGCTCAACTTTTTGCCTTTCTGTCTTATTTCTCCCCCCATTTTTTATAAAATAGTACTGTATTTGCCCTTCTCCAGTCTTGTAGGACTCTGCTTGTCCTCTTAGAGTTCTTGAACATAATTACTAACCGTTCAGAGACAGTTCTGGCTTAGTTAATTTCATCAGATCCTGACAACTTGGCTACATCTAAGTTATTTAATATTCTTTAACCTGTCCTTTCTGTGTTCTGACCTATTCCCCTACCTTTTGTTAAAATTAATTGTGTTAAAAATTAACTGCTAAAATGTAATATGCAAAAATCACCTCTGCGTTCATGCAAATACTGTAGGAAGGAAAGCTAGGCTTTGAAAAACAGGGGGTTTAAGCTAATTTAATTCAACAAAAAGGTCATACTGACAGCTGCAGCAACCAAAACCCAATCCCAATAGGGATACAGATGATGCAAGCTTCCTCATACTTCCCTATCCACCTATTAGTTCAATATATAGTGAGAGGATGAGGTTAAAAGGGCCATTCAGTATTATGGGCCTGTAAGATCTTTGATTTCTCCAGAACATTGCCAAAGTGCACTAGAAGATTTATTGCTTTTTGCAGCATGGACATTCTATCCTGAAAAATTGCTTTAAAATCATCAATCTATTTGATATTTGCTTCCCAAAGTCGTGACAAATATTAACTGCCACCAAGAGCTGTGTTTAAAATGGCACTTTGGATATAAAAAAACATTTTAGAATGATGAGCAATTGGACAGGAATATATTAATTTTCTCTATTACTTTCTTACAGAAAGCCCCCAAAATAAATGCAGTTGTGTTGCTTCTCTGTCTCTCTTCTTTCTGTTGATCCTGTGGCCTCTGGTGTCTGGCTGTATGGTATCATGCAGCTGGGGAAACCCAACATGATTCTCCCTTTTGGTATAGTCCTTTACATAAGTTATTACTTTGCTATTAGAGCAGGAGCATCACTGCTTTAATGAACCCAGCAGTCCACTGCAACCTAAACCCAAACCTATGTCAGTGTATATTTATATATTTTCAGAGGTTTTTCTGTTAGGCCCTGCCATTAAAAGTTGATCTTCACTGTTAGAGACTTAACCACCATATAATAGATGTTTGTCCTTGTAGTTTACTCTTAGGACAAACTAATCAGCTGCATTGGAAGTAAATGCCACTAGACAGTACACAAAACAATGTTATTTGGGGGGTAAGAAAGTACCCGACACACCCTTTGATCTAGTTCTGCTATGGGGGGTAAAGTTAATGGGATCTGTGCTTTATCTTTGCAGGTCATCTTCAATTTATCACTACCAAATCAAATCTTTTGGGAGCACCATCATTAACCTCCACTAGGTTAGGTACATCCATCAAGTCCTCAATCCGTTTATCATTATTATCAGGGAACTCATCATTCTTCAGACCACTGTGACTATTAATTTCCTACACATTAGGACATAAAACCTATATTATCCATAAAACTCAGAAGTGCTGCAACATCCACAGGTCTACATGGAGTATATAAATGAGTAGCTTGTGACTTTGCATTGTTTTGAAATATCATCTGTGGTAATATATTTAGTATGGCCAGATAAGGAATCTGCTCTAGATAAATGCTAAACTTCCTTTGATTAAAAATACTAGCTTCTCTTCTATGTTCTTAACTCTTCCCTTTAAAGAACCTTTCAATGAAATTTCATGCATTTGAAAGACATGATGAGTAACTTATTCAGCAACCATGTCATCTATTCTCCACTCAGTGAGTGCCAGTAACTCCTTTTAATGTCAGTGAATGTTATGTGCATGCATTTATAATAGAATGTACTCCCACAATACAGATTAAAGGATTTCATAGAAAGTGCAGGTCTATATACTCATTTTCAGTATTTAGTATTCCTTAAGATAGGAAAAAGAGCTTCAACAGCCTGGGTGTCAACAAATAGTAGCAACAGAATAGACTCAGCCAAAAAAAAAATAAAGTGGGGAAAAAAAAGAAGTAAAAAGACTATCATCTTTTGACTAAATTGCTTAATCTCATTTCTTCTACATTTCAGCATTCACATTAATTTATTTTCAAACAATGAATTCTTAAAGTGGCTGCTATTTAAAGGTCAAGAGTTGCCATGTCATACAATCTGTTACACCACTGTAATTTGCTAGCTTAAACATTACAGATATAATGGGGTGGCAGCTTAGTATTAGATGCAAACAATTACTATAAACTATAGATGAGCACAAAGCACTCAAATAATAAATAAAGCAAAGTCCAGGATATTTATGATTGGAACCACATAGATCCAGTCATTTAATTAATTTATTTCCTTGTAAGGGTTTGAACCTACCTTTGTGCTCCTTCCCCTGGGGATGCATTATACTCTCTGCTACATTCCCCAGTTTGGGGATAGCTTAAGAAAGGTTCACTCCCAACAGAGGAAGGAGGAGGGTTCCTCCCACACAATATATCTTGGAAGGCACAATGGGCACAAGCTGCTGAGACCCACATCAAGAAAGCAGAGACCAGGTGCAAGAGAAGATGTTCCACGCAGGCATAGAGAAGGGCCAAAAAGGCCCTGATCCACTCCAACTACACCCCACCCCAAATTTGGCCCTTCCCCTGAACGCTCTATAATAAGTTTTGCACACCCTCATAGCTCCCTTCTAAGACCCTGTAACAAATTTCACACAATCCTTCAAACCCTCAAATACCACTTACGTTTGCTTTTTCCAGTAAGACTCAGCATAATCTTGCTTCCCCTTTTTTTCATCATTTACAAAGGTCTAGCCGAATATTGTCAGGTTATATTGGAGTGGTTCTTTCAATGGCTTACCAGTCCGTGATCTAGAACCCTCTGTTATTGTTTTCACTATCTGCCATTGCTCAGATTTGCCTTTCTGAGTGTTTAATTTACTTCTTTTCCTGTACCTTCTTTTCATCTCTTAAGCTGAATAGCCATTAATCAGATGTCCATAACAGACCAGGTAGTCTTGAATTCCACTTACCCTCACACTAAGGTCTTCAACCTGTCAACAGGCCAGAGCATGGCACGTAACTTTAGTCTGCAGAAGTAACACCTGCCCAGCAAGATGGCTGTGGTTCTAGTTCATTCGAGCAATCCTTAGAGTAGGACTTTCATTTATTTCCACACAAGAGACTTCATACCTGGACAGACTGAGTATGATTCCAGGCTAAGACCAGAGAAGATTTCTTGAGTTCTGGTAAGGTTTGCACACTAAATGGTCTACAGGTGAGAACACAGCTGTCAATACAGCCTGCTGTGGACTTGTTAGGAATACCCCATAACTCCCCACAGCTGAGATGCTGGTACACAGCACAGCTGTAGCTGGTTTTGTCAAAAGAATTAATGTGATGTCTGATGTTGCAGTTACTGCTTCAGTAGATCTATAAGGGTGAATAGATACCCAAGCAAAGATAGAGGAAAAGTCTGTGGGAAGGATTTTTCTGTGTCCAATTCCACTAGGTTCCCAACATTACCTCCCTAACAGAAATTACTCTCCAGAATAGTGGGGTTTAGCCCAATGCATGTACATAATTACTCACATTCCTATATCCCTGTTTCCCCTGTTGCAGTAGAAAATGTAAAACACCACAAAGACTAATAGTTTACAGATTGTTTCTTTGTTTCCATTACCTTATGCAACTATGAAGCACATAATTGTTTCTCACTTTCTGCTGCTTTTCTCAGCCCTTGTACTAGTAGACCACTTATTGGCAATGCTATGTATTCAACAGGTTATCACAGCCTGTGCTATTTCAAATCTCTCTCTCCCTCTTACCTTTCCCTTACTCCTATTTATTTCTTCTTCTTTTCTCTTTGGAAAAGTTGATTTCTCTAAGATGACCCATTTTGATTTTACTGAAATAAATTAAAACTACATGAAATATAAGGAAAAAAAATTATTTAGGAATATTTTAAAAGAAAAAATACCCTCCCAAATCACATGTTTATCTTTTTTGTCATTTTCCATTGCTCTAAAATGTACAGTTCAATAGTCATAAGCTTTGGTTGAAATATTTTTGGTTTATTAAAAATAATCCATAATTGTTTATTTGAAATTTACTTTAATTTGAAAAGCAGTTTTAACTGAAATAACTTTTTCTCTCAGGTTTTGGTTTTGTTTGGGAGTGTTTTTTGCAAACTCTCTGTCTCCATATACAAGAAGAAAAATAACATTTTCACCATTACATTTTAGGTAGGAATTCTTTTAAAAAACTCACAGGCTTTAAGAAATTTGGATAACTCAGTTCTGAAGGCAGAGTTTTATGCCATTTCCTAATAGGAAATTCCTGAAAAACACAAACAAATTAGTGTGTCTGTGACTAGCTAATAGTTTCCAAGCAAACAGTTCCTACCCAAGCTTTTAAAAATTTTAACCCTTTACAATACTAGGTAAACAAATTTTTTTTTTCATGGTAAAGTGACAGAGTTGAGGGGGTTTGATCACTGAAACCAAAACATCAAGGTGGATAATTAAGACTACAGTACCGAATAAAAAACCCTTTCCATTTTTTCTGTTTTGCCATAATATATATTTGGCTAAGAGTTACACGTGAGGACAAATAATTTACTATGAAATCCTTGTTGTCACTTACATTTCTGTTAATGGATTATGTCATGAACTTCTGTTTATATCAAGTTGCTTTAATTTTAAATGTATCATATTTCTTACACTGATGTAAGATGTAAGTAGTGCTTAATCAAAGGAAGTGTCTCTACCTCTTTCCATTTAAGAAAAAATTCTTTAAGAACCTTAAAAAAACCTGAGGAATGTTTGCAACTACAAAATTGAAGCAGCTATTTTGTAATAGTCAGAAAACATTGTTTTGAAAGAACATTCAACTTTAGTAAGAAACAACTGTCTTGTGAGGAGGTACCTTAATTTGCCCATCTATTCAAGAATGATGAAATGTGTCTTATAATTCTGATTTTTGTTCTAGAGGATTAATATCTGTTTTCCAGCACACAAAATAAGTAAATGAACAACTTACTAGCTGCAAATATTTTTGTTACTTTTAGGCAAAGAAATGCCACCTGAAGTATCCACTACCAAATAGTGAGATACCTATCAAAATTCAAGTTACTTGATAGTGTGGGACACTTTTTTTTCAGACTTTCCCAGATCAGTTTCATGGTAGCTTGGAAATGATCAAGATGAGAATGTTCTACTATTTTGGCGGCGTAGTAATGAAAAACATCCAGACATCCTTACATTTCCACATTTTGAGGCATCATTGGACACAGAGGAAAATATGGCCATTTCAGTCGGGTCTGTAGGGGAATCTTCAGTTCTAGCAAGTTAGAAACCATCAATAATTGCGACTCTACTCTTCTTTCTGGCATCTGCTCTCTTTCCCTGGCCTCATCTCATTTGCCTCTCTACAGCAGGCAAAGAAGTGCAGGAAGGAAACATGGGCTTCCAGAGGGGAGGGGACTTTCTTCTAGTAAAGGAAAAGAAATAGATGATTTTCTGGGGGTGAGGTAAACCTCATCTCAGGGAAAAAGGAGGTACAAAAAAAGGAACATTTCAGCTGTTATTAGCACCTCTTGCCCTTTCCTGGAACAAGCTGATCCCCTCTCAGTTCTGTTTTTCCTTAGTCTAGAAGAAGCTGTTCTGCCACTAAAGCAGAATTAAATTTTGTTTTCCTCACTACATAGCAAATAAGGCTTGCGATGTCTCTGACTCCTTTGGCAGACATCTAGAGAGCCTCTTACATTACCAGTAAAAGAGCTTCAGAAAGTTTGTTCTTGGAATTACTGGTTATGATCAACTCTTCTTGCATGATGGATCATCCACTATGAAGCCCATCATAAAGAATCAGTGTTTTTTTCTGCATTAACTAAGGAATGGCTAATGGCAATTATTGCTGATTTCTGGTCCCTAACAAAAATCTTTATTCATGAGCTTAACCTAATAATTATAATAAGTGTCTATAATGATCCACTGTCTTCTCATTCTGGAAAATGCTGAGCACATTCTTCTTTTAGGGAGGTACATCTAGACTTGCTGATGAGATGTTACCACCCTAATCACTACCGCTGTCACAGTCTAGTCAAAGACATTATTTCACCAAGTAAAGGTACATAAATAGCTTTTTTACTGAGGTCTAGGTCATGATCAGTTTGCCTGCTTATGACCTAATGACCTAATTCTGTACTGCAGGTACATGTACGCTCTGTAGTCTGCTTTTGTTCATTACAAATATACGACATAAAATAATCCCAAGACTCTGAAAGACTAAGTATGTAAGACTGAATACCGTCCTTTATGATAGACTGGAAATAAACATAGAACTTACCTTTTAGCTCTTCCATAGTGTCTCACTCTTTTTCCTCCCCTTCCTGTATTGCAGGTCAAATCTGGATTCAAGATCATAAATACGATGAGTTTTTATTAGTAAACAGAGGGATGAAAAAACATCAGAGAAAAGCATTTGTGAGGGAAAAGAAGAATCTCAATCCAGATCAGACTGTTAGCATTACCTCAGTTGAAGTGTTTTATCCTAGTCCAAAGCTAAATTTAAAGAGCCGATCTCACTTCCAGTTATATTCAGAGTGCTGAAAGTGAGTTGTTCTAGTGGCAGAGACCATAACAAAACATACCTTGTTGCTGGAAAAGCTAGTTCTTAAGAGTCAGCCAGTGCTTTGAACTCATTGTGTAAAAGGCACTGAAACTATAGCCAAATTAATCAGATAAAATGACATGGTGAAATATTTAAATACAAAGAAAAGAATATCCTGCCCTTATTTCATATAACACTTGGTAGGCCACACTCAAAATGTGGTGAAATGGGCATGAAGCCATAAGAATTTGAGTTATTGCCTTGGAAAGAGTATTGTATATCTATTAAGACTAACTGGTTTAAATAACCCATCTAACAAGGTAAGGTTAAAGAACTGGCCTTTTTCTCAAAGACTTTCTTAAAAGTGGGCAGATTGGAAGGTCAGCACTTAGATATTATAGTAATCGATACCATGGAAAAACTAAAACCAGAAAAGTTTCTGAAATGATAAGAGATGGATTGACCTGGAATGCAGGGGGAGATGGGTGAAAGGGAACAGCCAGCCAGAAGAGATGCAAATCTGTTCTTATCACACTAGTGTTGATGGAAAAACCACGTGCAGTTAATGTTTTCAATTTCCTTAGTATGCAATGTTATGCTCTATTAAGTGACACAGGATTTTTTTACTGTTAAATAAAGATTTAAATAGATTTTGGGCTGTGGTCTCACGAACTTGGTAAATTCAACTCACGGGACATTGTACTGGTATAAGTTTCCAATGATATGAATGTAATTTTCTAGTTGCAGCCAGCATTTTTCATGATATTTTGTGCCATTACCTTTCCCTCTCTCAAAATACACACCTTTGCAGTTTATAAAAAGTGAAAGCGGAGGGAGTCCCTAATTATTAAACTTCAACATGTAGGTACAAAATTGCTATACTAAACCTGGAAATATGAAAACAATAAAACCAAAAAGCCTTATCAATCTTATTATTGACGTTGTTTGCCATACAAGGAACAGACTCTCCGTTGCATTGAGTTTTCCAGGTAAAGTTAATCAGAAATAATTGTATTATATTTATAGAGCTGTGTTTTCCTGAATGCCAGCCTAGTCCTAGCTTCATGGTAGTTATTTTTTAGACATATAGATTTGATTATAGATTCCAAGGCGTCTAAGTCCTCCAGCCAAGCCCCTATTCATCAGAACCCAAATCTGTGATTTATGAGACTCTCCACTGTTGGAGAACCCCCTCAGCTAACCAAGTCCAGCTGCTTTTCATCCCTTGCATCACTCATGAAAAACAAAGATACCAGAACATTTGGAAATCTCATTTTGCACATCAAATTTTTGTCCAGTTGCTGCTACCAATCTTGGCTTCTGTGTTAACTTGTGCTAGTGAATTCCATTAGCTGCACATTACAAAACTATATGTTTTATTTTATCACTTCTCTTGTTGTTGCTGTTCTTTCTATAGTTGGGACTAGATTCACTTCCTCAGGTTGTTGGTGAGTTTTATGTTAAAACAAACCACTGTGCTATCCCTCCCCTCTTCTTTTACTGGGTACTTTCATGTTGTGACTTTTGGTCTTTTGCTTCAGGTCTTAGTTTGCTACAAGGTCTTGGCAAGCGTTTCACAGTATGTAGCTGGAGGGTGGCATGTAGTGCACATGTCCTGTTAACACCTTTAAATTTGTTGTCCTGGTGCTTAAGGAAAATAAAAGACATTTAAAGAGTTACCTCCATTCTGTCAGTACTACTCTTTCTGAGCTGAGCAACAAGAAGTGAGGTTTTTGGTCAGCTAACAGAGCTAAATATCCCTCTTCCACTGAAATACAAACACATAATCCATTTGGTTATTGGAAATCAGTAGCAAAGACCATCAGGTTTTACTACCTCTTGATCACAACCGATCCAGGGTGGATTCAGACCTATAAGTCACAGTCAAAAAAATCTCTGCCATAACATTGCCTTTTACCTAAGTATTCAAGCCTCCCAGAACATGTTCACTATCTTATTTAAAAGAAAAAAAAAAATCAATGTTTTTGTAGCACATAAAGTTTTTCAATAAAAACCTGATATAATAATATCATGCAGCAGATTCCATAGTCCTTAAGCAGTCCTGTTGATGAGGTCCAATATGAGGTTTACACATGACTGCATACCCATAATCAAAAGTCAGGCTTGCCTGAGAAGGCGGGGAGGATGACATTTTGATTGTATGAGGGCTCTAATTTTTCATAAACTTGACAGATAGGAGAAGGGAGATATGAGAAATGCAACTTAGGCTGATATGGCAACATCTGGAATAGAGAGAGAGTCAGCAGCCTTTGGATGAGATTTCCACCTCAAATAAAAGTAAGAGGGCTGAATAAATCAAATACACACTGTTTAGAACTAGCAGGGGCACTGTAATCTTTTCCTTCCATAGCTTACTTGTCCTTTATGGACGTGAATTAAACAACCTAAGGCGATATGAAGAAGCTGTGTGAGATAACCCCCCCCCAAAATCCCCTAACCTTTTCAGATTTAGTAAAGTAGTTTTTGATAAGGGCTCTCCAGCTAGATATATACAAACAAGCAGCAAATATTGCCTCTAGCACTACATAATTGTTCTGACTAGCTGTACACTTACTCATTCCTCACAACTCCAGGGCCTTCTTTTATATGTGCAATTTAATACAACAAGGATTAGTGCTGTTCAGCACTTCAGAAGTCAAGGAGCAAACTTTTCTAATCAAGGAATTATGCTTCCAAACCGAGGACAAGAATCTATGGTAGGAATATAAATGAACAAAAGGTTACTGATGCCGTGAAGAATGTGAACTGATCTGGTTGTGCTTGGGCATGGAAGCCAGAAATCAGAGTTCAGGGTTTTTATATGAATCTCAACCACCAACTGAACATAGCTCAGGTAAAATATCTCATAAAAACAGCGATCTCAAAATCTTTTCACCATATTTGCCCAGTTGTCTCAGTTGTGTAACCTTTCCACCCTCTTTCCTTAAAATGCTTGCATGGAGGACTGCTCTTTCAGGTATTTCCTTAAAAAAAAATAATCACACCTTCCCTAACCTTTTCACATTCAGTATTAGCTACATCTCGCAGTAATTACAAAGGCAAGAACTGGTGCAGGATCTGTTTTCTTAGATGGCTGTCTACATCATAGTCCCAAATAAGCTGTTGAGGTCTCTTAAGTAGCAGAGACCAGCGCACAGCCTGGAAACTACCGATCTGGCCTTACCATCCCGTAATTGAAGCAGCATAGCTGCCTCTTGGCAAGGCTTAGGTTCTCTCTGTTACACTTCTGAATATTTCTGTTAGCACAAATGAAGACAGTTCATATCTGTTTGCAGCTGAAATTTGTATCTAAATGTAAATGTGTCCTTAACCTAGCTGGGATCCATAGAGATTAAATGCAGAAGGAACTGTTTAGTCAGCTAGTCTGGTAAACCCCTGTATTTCATCCAGTTACCCTTTGCATATCTGAGGGATAGTAGCTAACCCACACTGTCAGGAAACACAGTGCAACGAAACTGATTATATGCATATGTGACTGCACTTACATATGCTACACAGTGGAATCAGATAGGAACAGAAGAACTAGATAGTGGTTTTGCAAATCCTTTTTTTCTGAACTCTGATACGGGTTCACCTAAAATTGTCACATGAAAATTTCATGACAATTTTCATTTCTCACACACTGAAAATGTGGTAGATCGTACTTTCTCGTGGTGATAATCATCATCAAAAAAGCTGGGACTCTGGCCTGATCAGCAAAACAATTACCCAGCCTCCGAAGGAAGGAGAATAGAGTAGGGCATCCTAAAGTTTCTATTGTTCTTAGACACAGTCTTTGCTGAATTTCTTTCCTGCTAAGTAAGAGAGCCACAGTTTAAACTAATCTGAGCATTTGAATTAGCAGTAGGGTTAATGGCTTTTTGTATTAGTAGTATTTTAATGGTAGCATCCTGTATCTTTTCATGAAGATTATTTTGTGATTTGTCTTTAGATTCATATAATTCCAGAATTATTCTTTTCGCTTGGCAGAAAAGCCCCAGATATGTTTTCGTCTAACTGCCAATAAAACCTTAAAAATCTGGAAGGATAAATATAGCTTTCTTTCTTCTAATTTACACACCAGGAATCAATCAAATAAAGGCCAGGTGCTTCTTGTGTTGACCAAGAAAAAACAGATTCTTTTTCTGTATGTGTATGTGGGACTGGGGATCTGGGGGTGAGTTTAACTGAAATGTTTCACATCATTAGTCAATAATGTGCACTTTTGCCTTTAGGGATTTTGGGAAAAAAATTAAATCAATGGAATTATTTCATTTAGAAAAGCACCTGCTGTGCAAAAAATAATTTTCATCAAAAATTTAATAAAGCAGTACCTAAGCATTACGATCCTATTGGCATGATACATTATGATGGCTCCAGAGGCTCATGCATTGGTTACAGTTTAGCATGTCAGAATTGTTCATGCTAAGAAACACCTATGGAGGCTTCGACACGCAAGCAAAAGAGCTGGGGGGCGGGGCTCAGGGGATTGCTAATGGGCTATAATACTTCTGCCATCCCTACTGGGCTTATAAACCAGCCCAAATTGATAACCATGGAAAGGTGTTGCCACCTACTGACTGCCTGGTCGGGTGCCCGAAAAGAGTTTGGTCTTCCCAGAGTAGTTCCAGCTGTGTGGCCCCTTCTGTAGCAGGCAGGAACCAGGGCATCCACCGCCACCTTCAGCCGTGTCAGAAAGCCCAAGGTCTGCACGGCAGTCTGGGGTCACCCCAGAAGAGACCCCCGCAGCAGCAGGCCGGTAAGGTGTCCGTACCGCAGCTGCGTGGGCTGCCCACGCCACCACCACCCCCAGGACAGACTGAAGTCTATCTCAGTGTTGAGCAACACTCGTGTCAGGAAGGAAGGAAAGAAGGGAGGCGTAAATGATAACCAGTGTAATGGAAACAAAGACGTCACATTTGAGGTTCATTGAGACCAGTAAATCAAGAAGTGCCAGGACAGAGTCCCAGGCACCATGACTTAGTTATCTGTCCAGTTAAATTCCTAGAACAGACCCTGGCATACTTTTGGCCGGTAGCAAGCCACTTTCTCTCACTAGGCAGTGTTCAGGAGTTAGTATGGTCCAGAGCCCAGAGCAGTTTGGATATGAACACCTGATTTTAAGTTCTGACAGAGTATTTATTGGTATTGACACATTCAACCTGTTCTTTTTGGTGTAAGGGCAAGAATATGCCATGGTACTCTCTAACCTTGTAGGACAGCAATACTCTTCAAATCCCCACAGATATTAGCAGTGACATAATGAATACCTGCAGCAAATTAGTGTAAACTTCTGTACATTCTGTTATGTCCATCATACATACATACATACTGACTAAAGGTTTCAAATGTGTTTAAGTGATAATAAGAATTCTGAAGGTCTTTGGGTGGTCTTCTGTATCTGTTGCAAAAGCTTTCAAAATATCAATGCAAGCCAAGCTTTGTTAAAAAAAAGTCCCAGAAAGATGTGATCACATTTCATGTGATGTTTTTCACTTTTTCTGAATGTTTATTTTATATCCATGCTCACATAAAATAAATTTCAAAAGCATGTTTATCATGAAACTGAAAGGTTAATTCTTGATGAATTTCAACAGAGGAATGCCTGCATACTTACCTCACACAAAGAAAGATACATTGGACCTGATCATTAAATAATCTTCCAGGGGGTAGAAAGGATGAATACAGAGAGTTAAAAAAGAGGGGGGAGAAGGGGGGGGGGGATCTGAAAAAAAATATCAGAGACCAAATATGTATTTATGGATACCTCACAGGGTTGTAACATGAGAAAAAAAAACGAAGCTATAACCTTAAATTACATGATTCACTGCGCATCACTGCCCTGTCTCTAACAAATAGTAGTAAGGGTTCTTGGAGTATAACTTCAGTTGCCACAGTTCTCTCAGAGATTTTTGTCTGGTACTCTTTTCAAAATAACTCTAACAGAAAAGGAAATGGATTGAGGAGAAAAGAGTTCGTTTGTGCTGACACTAACTACCAAAAACATTCAGGTCTGAATATCCAAATTGAATTGAACTTGAATATTATTTGTATATGTACTGGGCTAGCTAAATAGCGAGAACATGGTGAAACGACCAGGAATGCGCCTTTGCTCACTTCAGGAATTGGAGCTTAATCAGCATGACTAATCAAGACCTCAGTGCTTCGCATATACTGTATAATGGAATTTTCCTTCTAACTGCAATTTGAAAATAAACTTTATCTCCATCATAGTGATTTCATCTTTAGTTTGGAAAGAAGCATAGGAACACTGGCTTGTGATGTACGACCTTGTAGTCCACAGAGCAATAGATGTTATCAGAGGCAAATTTACCTTAAGATGGGATGACCTTTCATGCATGTTGATGTTAATGCATGTTCTGGAGGTGTCTGTCTGTCCCCATTCCACCACAGAAGCAGATACACCTAGGGCTATATTCACTTAGCTGATGTAGGCATCTAAAGCCTGAATCAGTTGCTCACTCAAATCTGGTATCTAGTGCAATTTGCTCCAGTTTCTGACCTTTCCTCAGGAAGGGCACAGATGTGACACAGGTCCTATATTGTAAGTGACAACCCTGCAAGGACATCCTAGATACCCAAAGACGTTTTCAGATGACACTAGAGGCCTGTACTTATGCAAAGACCTACTCGATTCAGCTGATCAAATGGCTGTTTACTATAGGATGAGCTGAATAGCTTTCTGGATCTACTGCCTGAGTTGATTATGGACTTGCTTCACTACTCTAAGTGTAGACTTTAATCTCCTCAGTCTGAGAAAGCATTTAAATTTAGTGCTTTTCCTTTCTTTGCATTGATTCCAACCTCTTAGATAAAGCAACCACCACCCCTTTCACCTTCTCAGGATTCCATATTTACATGAAAACATTAAGATCTTCTGAGTGCTTTGGAAGAGCTGCTATATGTGCCCATGCTCTTGGAAGGACTCCAGCTCTGATTGAGCTGAGGGACATCTCAGACTATCATAATTAGGGTATCAGGAGTTGCAGACAGAAACATCTCCATGCTCTATGTTTCACATGGGCCAGCATGCAGATTTTGAGCCACTATTCTGAAACACCTAATTCTTCTCTCAAACTGTACAGCAAGCCTAAGAGCCTAGCTCTGGGTTTTGGATTCCTTTCTAGGACATTGGCACCCTGAATGCCTTGTAGGTACCTCACTTCCAGATTAGAATAGAAGAGGCAGCTTCCTGATTTATGTATTTTTAACTGCAGAAGAGTGTAGAAAATAAGCATTAACTCTTCTTACCAAAATGATACAACTACAATCGCAATATTAGACATGTATTTTTTTCACAGTAATTTACAATCACTGGAATAAAGGATCAATTTCTGAAAAAAAAAAAAGTTAGACAACCCTTGATCTTTAAGTAGCAAATATTCCTAGATGCATAACTGATTATGACTTTAATTGCCACAATATCCTTTGCATGCTTTCACCAATGTGAAACATTTTTTCACCTCAAGTGCTACATAGGCTTTTAAGAAATCTTGTGGGTCTAATACATTGTTGAAAAGGGATGTAGTGATGCACTGAATTGCCTGAAATATTTAGAAGTTAGCTAGATAAAAAGCATGAAATTCTCAAGCATGATTTAACTTTCCCTTGTTTTTCACAGGCTTTTTTACATTTTCAAGTGCAGAAACATTGTATAACCAAACTATTTGTTTAATAAAGACAGTACTGGAAATGATCTAACTCCTGGCGATATCTGAAGAAGTCAGGTCTCCAGAACAAGACAGATTCAGCAATGGATGGCAAGAAAGGAATTTTGTTTGTCTTCTTTTGATTCTGAAGTGGTTGCAAATGGATTGCTTGCCTAATTATGCACAGACAACAGTTCTGTTTTTTAATTAGCAGTATATTTCCCCATTATTCCTTCATTCGGTGAATAACTGGAAAAGTGAACAAAAGTTACTAGAACCAGCATATTAATGAAGTATCCAGTGATTTCACATCATTCATCATATAATAATAATAATTGGTTTTTCATTACTCTTTTATTAAAGTAGTTCAAACTTCAAGCTTTGCTACTTTTTTATAATTTTTTTATGGGGCAGGATGATCTGGCAGATATGTGCAGTCTCTGTTGTATATACTGATGCATTTATATATATCTATAGATATATAGATAGATATAGATAGATATAGATAGATATAGATACTGCAGCTCTATAAGAATCACGCCTCTCCTGACATGACTAGCTGCCTTTGCAATATAGTCTCTGCATCTGTGTCTATAATGTTACATAAAATTTAACAGCTCATCCAGCTGACATGGCACAGCTCACATCCATACAGCTAAATGCTTCCAGCTTCCCAGGAGAAGCTGGCCACATACATACAACTTGCTTACTGAGAACAGCTCTGGCCCTTGGTAAACTCCCATAGCCAATAGCTTACCAGTATGGATATTTAGTCGCAGGACCCAGGTACCAGATTCTGGTACCATTTAATTTACTGGGATAGCCATATCCAGAGGACCAGTGGGAACTGGAATAAGATTTGCCTTGCTTCATCAGCCTGTGGTCCATGAGGTCAGTATTACTTCTCCACCAGTGACAGCAGGAGATGTTATTGTAGGGGAGCGCAAAGCCTTGGCTTTCTATATCCAAAATCCCTCATATTCTCCAATACACACAATTTTTTATTAGCTTTTATTACCATATTTGAACAGCTTCTAGATGGTTTTCTTTTCAGAACACTGCTTTGCGTTGTTATGTTGTTTTGTTTTTTATTAATTGCCTCATTTTTATGTAGTTCCCTGTCTTGAATTTCTAAGAATCATGTCAATATTTGTGTGCTAGATTTGTCTGTCCCACTCTCTCTTATGACAATGTTGAACCAAATGGCTTTGTGATCACTACCACAGAGCAGCTGTCCTATTTATTCTTCTCGAATCAGGTCCTGTGCCTCAAGATACAGAGCAGCACCTTTTCTTGTGGGCTGTGAATCAGGATGTTCCAGGAAGCAGTAATTTATTGTACTTAGTAACTTAATCTCTGCATCTTGTCCTGATGAGGCATTGATTCATTCAATAGCCAGGTAGTTTAAATCGCTGACTACTACCACCTATGCTAAAGCTGCATCTTCTCTAATCTTGTTTAACGTGTCCTGATCACAATCACCCCACAGTACAAGAACAGCACTACATTTTTATTGTTGGAGTATGGGATTTCCATCTACAAGTATTCTTCTATTTTCCCATACTTTTTTAAGCTGTAACACTTTATATTATCCTTCACATACTGCGGCTGTACATTCACTCTGTCATACCTGGAAAGTTAAGACCAGCATCTCCTACAAAGTTCCACAAGGTCCTTGAGATACTTTAATCAGTATTGTCATTTGATGCCAAGCACTCGTTTCCCCATTTTATTCTCAGGATTCCAGATTGGTGTAGAAGCACTTACAAGTTTTGCCCTTGCACTGTCACTCAATACCACATGTGCCAGTCAACTGGCACTGTAGGAGGTCTCATTTGCCTTCCCTATTTATTATTATTGTGCTGTTCATTTCCCTCCTGGCCCTTTCAGAGACATATTGAACATTATCTCCCCCTCATCCCTGTTTTACTGAAATAAAAACAAATAAATGAACTTACCCTTGAACTGTGCATTTCTACACAGACTTCTATGTTGGATTTATAGAGTTTGTACCTAGGTCATGCATTGGTATGAAAGTCTCAAATCATTCTGATAAAACCAATTTATTAATCAAACCAATGTACTCCTCAGAGATATATAGAAAGAATTTTTTGAGGTTTTAGTTTGTGAAATAAACATCTTTTCTATTGGAGATTTCAGGTGGATAGTGAGGTTTATTCCTGATGCTTTCCAAGAAAGTACAAGTTATTTTATTTAACTTGGGCACTGTTTTAAAACCCATAATAAAAACTTTCACTGAAAGCACTTTAGTTTAATGTTACTTTTATGTCTTGAATTAAATTTAAAAAAAAAAAAAACAAAACAAACAAAAAAACCCCCCACAACTGAAACAGAAATCCCACTTCTGTTCAGCTTCAGTTGAATTTGAATAGAAAAAGAATAGCAAGAATGACTAAGACCTGAATTCTGCCACTCCTGTTGAGTGAGCTTTTCTGTTTATTACTCATATTGAAATGGCTCCCCCAAAAAACATACTTGAAATTACATATATGTCTTTTATTTAATCCAGCTCCAGATAGGAAAAATAAAAAATAGGAGCTGAAAGGAGAAATTTTCAATAACTGCTACACAATTCAGTGACAGAGAGTATAGTTCTTCAACCAGAATCTCCCTCTTTTTTTTAACTTTTTCCCAAGCCCTCCAGCACATTAAGTACACCGGTCTCAGGACCTGTTAAAATTTGGAGTACTGATCTTTAGTAAGTGACGTGATGGGAGTTGAAACTGGACTATTTCATGTTCAAAGACCTGAGAGAATTGAAATGGATGAAGATTAGTTCTTGCACACACAAATAGTTACAATTTCTTTGTTTTCACTATTTTCCATACTGACAGACATTTAGCCTTTGGGGTCCGCTATTATGTGCAGAGCGAGTGGTTTAGCTTTGTTTCCATTAGTATGAGAGACGTGAGAACGGCACTGTGCAGAAAAGCAAGGCAATATTGAGGTGGATGTTCAAAACAAATCCAGTTTCAAATGGAAAAGCTAGTGTGTGTGTATGTGTGCCGGTGAATGTGTGTACCATTGCAATATGAGGTAAAAGGCATTTCGAGTGCTCCCTGAATGACAATGAAGTATTGGAAAGCAATGACATTCTAATCATTGCTGCAAATGTCAGCACAAGGAGCCTGTGGGTTGTGGGTCCCCAGTGCACAAGTTAACAGCTTTACAGTAAAATCACCAGGGATCAATTAAAAGGAAACTGTTACTAACCTTCATGCATCCTATTGCCGAAATGTCTAGAAAAAAAGGTCTAATTATAGTCCTAACTTTTCCCAATGGGCCATGAATGAGCTTCCAAATATGGCATGGAAAAAGAAAAAAAGCCATGGTGTGCTATTTTCACATATTTAGGGTCTCTTATGCAAGGCACTCAATAACACAGCCAGTGGCCAAGTACACTGAGCTTTACCCTGAAAATCAATACACTGTAATGCTAACTCTTGAATTAGGAAGAGCTTCAAAATAAAAATAAAACCAAAAATGGAGTGAGATAGATAGGAATTCAGGGTTGTTAATGCACAGAGACAGAAATCAAAGTCAACCTGAAAAGTAAGAACAAGGATCAGATGCAAAAGCACAAATTGCATAGAACTATTGTGCTAATAAGTTTGTGGGACTTTCTGCATATTAAATTTCCTCAGTTTCATGTTTCATTTTGGCAACATTTAGAGCCGATGTGAAACAAGGAGGAGGGAAGTAATTGAAGACTTTTCCAGCAAACGAGACTATTACCAGATTTTTACCCAGTGAACTGTCTGGAGAAGTGGAAAAAAAGATTTCCCTAATTTGCTTTCAGCTGCTCACAACCTCAAAAATACTTTGCAGTCATGAGAGATCACAGAAAAGGAAGGGCCTAGTGAGGATCCCCTCTTTCCTCTGGCCAAGTGTGACAATATCTTGAAGCTGGTTTTCATGCAGACTAAGCTTTTCCCATTCCAGAGGGACGCGTGTGGCTGGATCTATCAGCCTTGCAAAACCAAGTGCAAAAGGACTGATGCAAAGCAGACACAGTAATGAAATGCATAATGACATTAAACCGCTACATGCTGGTAACATATAAGACCTACTTTAATTGTCCTTCAGGTATGCCTCTTTCCCTGCCTTGGCCAGCCTCTGGGGTATCTCTCTTCCATCTGAGCAGCAAGCAGAGCTAATGGAGGGTTACAAGAGGGACACGTTTCTAATTCTCTCTTCAAGGAAGGTTGGGAGTTGAGAAGAGCAACTTCCATATGTACATTTAAGCTCCAGTCCTTCTCTATTATCATCATGAGAGAATGTGCAGTTACAAGAGGGGAGAGGGGAAAAAAAAGATGACTATATCCTCTTGGGATCTCAAAGACTTTTACCTCAGGTGCTGGCACATTGACTTGTTTTTGTGAAGCTATGAGCTTATTCTTAAACAATATCGACAGGAAACAGCAGATGGCCAAATTGCTTGCAAGTGCTTTTATATTACAGTTTATATTCACCAAGACACTTCCACACTGACATGAGCAATGTCATTTTCTAGTAATGTTTGGAATTAGTCCCTTGGGTCATCAATTCCCAGGCATTATCAGATGATAACTCTGAAACTGTGATTACTTAAATATTTTTCAAATCCTGAAGTACTCTTAAAAGGATACAATTTGCAGCCATGGGAGCCTTGTTACAGTGTTGCTATCCATACAAATATCACTATAGTTGTGTTTTGAGTCTCTGTCATATACCCCCTGGTAAAAGAGTTGATAACTGGAAAGCAAAAAATTGCTTTAGGCTGAAGCATGTTTTATAAGAACTTGATCAAATGTGGTTTCTCATTTTCCTTTAAAAGACACTTACTTTTAAAAGAAGCCAGGTATATTTAAACTAAAGCAGATCAAAAGATTAATTTCTTATCAATTGTTTTAGAAAATTTTTGACCTTGCAAAATAAAAGAATACACCATTTGGCACTACACGAGTAGCAAAATATACATAAGGGAATTAGATATTCAAAACTTGCTAACATTCAATTGTCTCCAGCTCCTCCATAAAACTTCGCTGCAGTTAATTCCACAGATTGTATAGATTCATGCTGAGTATTTTATTTGCAAATCACAAACTCTTTTCACTCATCTTCCTATGTAACTCTTAACTAAATGTAAATATTATCCTATTCATACTTATTTGAAAATATATCACTCCAGTAAGTCCTGACTGTGCAAGGCAACATTCAAGTAAAAAAACCACAAGTATATATTTTATTAGGAACACAGAAAAGAATTCAAACCAACAATATTTTAAAAGGATTTTATATTCAGCGGTGATCTTGACATGTATTCAATAAATTTCTGGAAATCCTAATGGCTTCAGTGCTTTATACTTATATGTGCAGAATAATAAAGTTACTGAATCAAGGCCCAAAACAGAGTGTTTCAAGTAAATAGAAGACAGGTATGTAATGACAAAAAGAATCATACATTAAGTAAGCTGCCTGTAACCAGTAATAGCATGAATAGTAATATCAGAATATGCAATAGCGTATATAGGACACCAAAAAGTCTAAGTCTGAATATAAACAATATCTATAAAAAAATATTTAAAACCATTAAGAAACCTTACAATGCACATTGATAAAATAAAAAAAAAGGTAAAAGCCACACAGAATGGCATCACTGAAAAAGGTATTTAAAAGCATTCTTAACTTCTTGCTGTAAAATTCTGATGTATTGCCAACAGCTATATAAATAAACTAGCTATGATATATTAAATAACATCTAGATATTAACCTGGAGTAGCTATTAATCTCATCTTCTGTAGAAGTGCCAGTGCTGATACATCTGAAAGGGTTCTAGATTTCAAATGTTAATAATGTTCTTCTGAGAGTTTATCAGATTAACTCCAGCTAAATGAAATTTTGTCGTAACTCATTTTACCTAAGCAGAAACATTGTGTACAGACATATCTTTTTCAACAACCATTTCACTAAGAGGGTTTTTTTTTTAAGTTTTTGGTATGTACATTTTATTTAGTATGAATGCTGTTTTGGTTTGGTTTTTTTACATGCCCAGAGCTGTCTTGGTATTTCCTTCAAACTCCAGAAAACAGCAGCAATATGGAAGTGTCATCTCCAAGAGAGGTCTGGCTGCCATTTTCAAATTTATATTTGAAAGGTGGACTTGAGTAGGCTTCCTCACAAGCTCTATCTGAATTAAAAGCATATAGATACCACAAAATTAACATTGTTTCTGTAAATTGCAGCACAAATCTCTTCAAGCTGACAGTTTAGACTGATATGCTCTTCTTTGACTGACAACCACCTAAAAGATGGTGCTCTACATCTCTCTTCAACCCCTCTTCTATGGTGGGTGCAAGAATAAGATGCTTCACCTATGCTTCATATCAAGTCTTCCTGTGCCAGCCTCTGTACCATGGTACAACATAAACAAACCAAACCATAACCTATGGGGAAGGAACTAGCTAAATATCATTAAACTTAGAAGAAATTTCAGCATAACTCCCTCCTGATACAGGATGTCCTTGACTGTATTTATCTGTTCCAGAAATGAGCAGTACAGAAAATAATTCATTAAAAAGTGATAAACGGCATTATCCTTCAGCAGTTGATAAATGCCATGACTCCCAGCTGATTGTAGCATATCTATAATGGAATGTGGGGGCGTGGGCTGTGAATATCTTCGTTATTCATTCTGAGGTTTATAAAATGCCTACAGCCACAATAGTGAGGCTTTATATACAAAAATTAAAGGCATAAATTTCATACACAGCCCACAGTGGGATGTGCTATGTAAAATGACTGCTGCTGCTGCTGCTGCTGCTGCTAGAAATTCATTGACAATCCAAGCAGGGGTGTAATGTAAGCTGGAAAGGGACCAATAGACTGAAAAACAGAATCAAGTGTCTAAATTTCCTCTCAAAGGGAATTATCCACAGTAGCATAGTTTTGATTCTGCACCAGGCTCAGGAGCTGGATGAGCTGAAGCCCTGGTTTAGGATGACAGAAGTAGATTAGGGTGACTAAACATGGCTCCAGGTGGTTCTTTACATGGGAGGTTTACACTAGCCATACTCCACCACTGATTAATTAATTGCTGCATCACCTGAAACACCAGCCCATTTGCTCAACAGTTTCTACCATCAAAGAATAGACCAGACACACATGGAGGGCTCAGGCAGTGGTGGGTCAGGAAGGAAAATGGGACAACAGGAGTACAAAATGTTACAAGCCACCAGCAAGAACATCCATAAAAAGAGAACTTTGTAAAGCGTGTAGGAGAAATGAGGCAGGACAATATGAGAAACTGAGTGTCAGCTAAAATACAGAAGAGAGGCAGATGGAAAATGGGTGGCATAAACACACTGACTGGTGAGCAGTCAAACTGAGTTCTCCTTGTGCTTCCCCCATTGAGGATCATTGAAAGGACGGGAGATGGGCAGTTAAAAACAAACATATGGGAAGAAGAGGGTGGGAATGGAGAGACACTATGATGAATTTATAAGATTTCCTGTGGATGTAATGCACGGAATGAGAGAAGTAGGTATCAGAAAGAGGAATTTTGTTCTACCTTTGGCAATGAAAGAAGTGTATTGCTTTCAGAAGCAACCTCTAGAAAGTGTCAGAATCTGTATATATAAAAAGTCTAACATCCCATAGATGTCTCATGAACAGCTTTCAGGACATTTCGTCTGTGTGGATTTTATTTTAGTTTGTTATCCTGATATTTTAAGGACTCTACAGGTAACTTCAGCCAGCTAATAACCTCATTTGAGAAACTGAAACCTGCTTATGGACATGGGGCAAGTACAGAGACACCAAATAAATCTGGTACAGTGCTGTAAAAAATTTAATTTTCCTTAGATAAAATTTGAAAGTTTTCATGGAAGTATAATAACTCTTGCACATATTTATTTTGGAGACTCATCTTATAGGAAGCCTTTACAAGATCTACCCAAAGCCTCCTTGATTCAAACTAAGCTATATGGTCTTCATGCTAAAAAGTAAAAGGAGACAAAAGAGGTTGACTTAGGCATGAACTCATGGCACAAACTCATGTCCTGATAGGAGTAATATGTCTGGTGTATTCCCACCTGCCTGTCACCTGACTCAAGGTGAGCAAATGGCAATACCAACAGAAAGTAGGATTTAAAACTAAAGAATTCACATTCTTCTTTATAGAAAAGAAATTACTTAACAACTATCCAAACTTAAATGTGTTATAAAATGCCTTGTCTGTGTACCAAGAAATCAATGAAACCATATTTCCAGCTGATCTGTGTCATACATTTCATGTGTCACCTATTCTTTGTTGCAATACCACATCCTATGTAACACCCTGATTGCATTACTTCCAGATCCTTCTCGTATCACTAGACAATATCTTCTGTTGTCTCCCATGCCTCCCAGAACGCCTTTCCCTGTTTCCTCCCACGTGTACTAGCTATGTTTTTGTCTTCTGTCTGGACAAGTGAGAACACGCACTACAGCTGATCAGGAGCTATGTGTATCCCAAATGATCAGCTCATGTATGCATGCTAACTGCCAAGGGATTTGCTGAGGTATAAGGAACAATGGTTGAGTTCACCCTGTCTTTCCCACAGAGAGTTATATGAAAAGAACATAACATTTTTTCAGGTACTTAACACAGGATTCAGTTTCATAAAAAGACATCTAAATTTAGGTGTCCACATTTAGGTATATAAGGGAACATTGCATCTCTCAGCTCCAATTTTAGTCGATGGAGATCTTGTGAATCCAGTCGGCTGAGCCTAGAGAATGATTCGGCTGATAGATTTACATCTGACGACACTGACCCCCTCCCTGGGCTTCGCCAACTGAATTGCCTCGCAGCATGATTCTGTGGTCAGGTGTCCACCACTATTTGAGATGCACTTGGTCACCATCTGGGTTACACAAATTGGACACAGAACATATGAGAGATTCTTCTGCAGTTGCAGGAGAAAACCATGCAGGATATATAAGTTTATATCAAATGGCACTGGACAGTTATGCAGGCAATTGTATTGAGACTAGGTCTCTACTGACTGTATCAGGAATTTAAACACCTACTGTCTGTAGACACCTAAATTAATATACTTAACCTCAAACTGAATGCCTCCTTTAGCGTACTTGAAATTTTGCCAAGTTTGGCTGAAATTGGTGAAAGAGAGCAAAAGTTCCTGCGGACAATGTATGATGACATAAACCAGCCTAAAGTTTTGGTTTCTAAGGCCTGCAAAACAATCTGCATAGAAAGCACTTAAAATTAGAAAATGTCACAATTTGAGTTGCCTTAATCTGGTTCCCTCATATGAACACATAATGATATATTTTTTAATTACATAGTCGCATACTTTTTTTCCCAGAGGATTTCTACTTCATTCAGCTCACAGAAGAGCAGTGCTCATTTAATGAGCAGCAGTTCAGTATTTTGTTTTCTCCTTACTCTTCACTGTGCAGCTCTAGGCCTTATTTATTGCACACAATTATAACACTGCTCAGAAGACAGAATTATTAATTTCATCATGGGCTTTTCTGTGTAACTCATCTCTATCATGCATTCATTTTCACAGCACCCTTTCGAAACATTTCCTCCATTCGCAGCTGAGATGCTAAGGCTTGGAGAGATTAAAGTCCACAGTATCCATAGATTTGAAGTGGCCGATTTAAGTCACTGAGGAAATTATTTTTTCAAGGACTTAACGTTGCTTCACATTTTACAAGCTCTGCACATGGCCCCCGTTGGTATCATTCTTGCACAGAGTGCTCATCATTCCTGCAAATCAGATGCCAGGAGTTAGCTAGATACTTAAAAAAAAAAATTAGTGAACCATCATAAAAAAAATTGGCTTATGTGCCTTGATTAGCATTATAGGCTTCTTGACAAACCTGTCTCAATTTTCCATTGATCTTCTTCACCTACTTGCTTATTCCCTCTCCCAGCACCCTGGTTGCATTCATCTTAGTTTTCCTCCTGACTTTCCATTCAAATTCAGTCTTCTATTCTGTATTTAGTCTCTTAAAGGAAACACACAGCATCAGAAGTCGCTAAAGGCTTCTCAAAGACTTGGGAAAACTCAATTTTATTATGCTCAATAACAGAGCCAGGAAAATCCTCAGAAATACAGGGTTACTAGTGCTGTTTCTGGGATGTTGAAGGGGGCAGTGTGTGTGTGTGTACAGAGGTGAAAGACTACTAGTTCTTCCACCCGGTCTTTACCACTTCACATCACCCCCAGCAGGTGCCATATGAATTTGGCAAAGCAAAGAAGGTAACAATGACTGCTTTGCTGTCTAATTCCCTAAACAAATGTGTATTTTGTCTATGCACATAAATGGCCTGGAGTAGCCCTATCCAACCTTTCCTTTCTTCAGCTCTCCCACTTCTTTTTGTCTTTTCCACTCTCCTCACTCACAGAAGGATAGCTCTATTGCTATCACCAAGGTAACCAAACACAAGCCCTGCCTCTGTTCAGTACAGTCTGCATCTATCATGTGCCTCTCATGGCATTTCAGCCGAGTGGTATTTAAGCAATGCTAAGAAATCAAGAACCATTTGGTGTCATTCCCATGAAGCTGGTGTAAGAGGATATCGATTTTGCAGTTTGATACTGATAACCCTCAGCACTTTCCATCCCTACCAGCCATGGCTATCATCTGCCCCACATCTTGAACAGCTGCCTCTCATTTCAAGCTCCTTCACAAAGAACTGTCCGTTTCCTTTGGCACCATCCTCTCCCCAGCTTTGGTAACATCCCTTAAATATGGAGTTTGATATTATGAACATAGCAATGATTCATATCAATGGCAGCTCACTTAGGCCTCCTCCGAAAAATAGAAATATCCTCCAAAAATACAAATCCTGCCGTTCTTCTACAGAGCATCTCTAGGGACACTTACAAATGGTTGAGCAATGGACAAATTTTTCTCAAACAAAAAAAAGAGAAAGTTTTCATTTTTAAAGAGATAATGTTGACAGGATTGGAATCATAGCACTTTAGCATGGTAATCATTGCTGTAATGCAGAAAATATTGTGAATGTATAATATGAAATGAGATTGTATTAGAAGTGAAAGTGAGTAACAGTTTCCATGACTCTATGCTAGCTAAAGCCTGGTAGATAAAGTCTCAAAAAGTCTCAAATTGAGAGGATGTTCTGTTGAAAGGAAAATATAAACAGCAGGTTCACACAGTGAATATAAATAATGAATGCTGATTAATGAACATACTAAAAAAATAATGAGCAAAGGTAAAAGAAGACATCCATTATATCAAAGACCATGAGAAACATTTAATTTAGGTGTTCAGAAGCTTATGCAATCAATACAAAAGGTGGCAGCATGAGAGTTAAACAAAAGCTCTGGAATAACAAATATCTATTGACACAGGAGTTACTCAGTTCATTTCATCCCGGTGGTGTTCATTTCATCCTGCTGGTGTTCAGCTGTGTTAATACCTTGTGAGAACAGATTCCTTGTGAGCTTTTGCTGGAAAAATGAGAAAAGCCTGATTGTGTTAATAACTGAAAGATAATGTCTATGGTCTAAATAAAAAAAGGGGGAGATGAGGGGAAAAGGGAAGGGGAAGAGGAAGAGGAAGGGGGAGGGAAGGGGAAAGGGGAAAGGGGAAAAAGCAAAAAGGAAAAAAGTAAAAAGAGAAAAAGCAAAAAGGGAAAAAGGAAAAAGGAAGTGAAAGAGAAAAGGGAAAGAAAGGGTAAGAAGGAAAGAAAATCTAAACTTTGAAGTGTATTTTACAAAGAAAAACACTGTAACAACAAAAACAGTAAGTGGAGTGCAGTCCAGTAGTCATTTAAATCAGCAGAAAAACTTTCATTGGTTGCCACAGGCTTTGGATCAGGCCTGAGAAGAACAGCCTGAAGAGCTACAACATGCCAGAAATAAAGGTCTCATGGAAGGGAACTGGAAGGCAACTGAATTGCACTTGGTGGAGTAGGACCTCTAAAAGGATTCCCAGTTGAGTGTCCATTATTTATTTAAAGGATTGAGATTCCATAAGCAAAATATTTGCAGATGAGGAATTAAATCCTCTGGGCTCTGTGACCAAACATGTGGCAACAGTGTCCCAAACCTGAACCACAATAGGGCTGTTTTCTCACTCAGCTGTGCAAAGAGTCAATATGATGCAGACATCCTGTTCCGATTACACCAGCTCAGCCTTTTGTGGGATGCAGGGATTATTTTCTAATTGGTCTGCACCAACTTCTCAAAAAGGCCACCAGTCAAGGTATTACCCATTACAACTGAATAAAGGAAGCTTAATGCCTTCAACACATTGCTTTATATAAGATGAAAAATACTGACATTGAAACGGAATCGTTTGGCTGGCTATCAAGCACCCTCACTATTGATAACAGCAAAGACATGGTTATCTTCTCTGTGCTTTATTTTGCCTGCTCTTTTAAAGCATTTTGACCTTGATTGATCCTCCCCTGCTATTGGAAAAAGGTACTCCAGTTTGATCATTAATTTCATAATGCAAATTGCAAGCAGCACTGAAGTTCTTTGTTAATATGCATAATGTTTTTAGTGTGCTGGTGAAAGAAGATAACTTAAGAAGGTGTCTCTGAAAATGCCACCCCTCTACCCAGCTGCCATAAAATGCATTAGCTTAGCACAGAAGTGAGGGAGCAGTTGGCCCTTCTGCTTGTTATGGAACCTAATTATTGTGTTCACCACTGATGGCACACAGAGTAGCACAAAATTGTTAAGGAAAGGCAGATCTATTGGGATAAATTGCAAGTTGTCTGATACTTGTGCCTTTAAAATTTTAAAGTGTCAAATATGTATTGGACAAAAAGACAAATCAAATAATTTTATTTCACCATAGACAATATGTTCTACTGGGAAGTCCAGAGGAACCCAGAATGAATATAATAATGTATTATAATAATATCTCATACCTCATATGAATTCTGTTGTGCTTGAAGGTATTCAACATCTCTAGGGTCATCACACTCTATAGTATATCTGGACCAAAATATCATAATCTCATATATCTGATTAAAATATTGGTCATTTATCACTATGCTTCATGCCCTCTAACAAGACAAAAATGAACTCAACAGTACTCGAATCAGAAAAGCACTAATTAGCCCAGTATGACCGAGGTACAATGTCGACAGCAAAGGTGAAGATGCCCTGAATTGTCACGCAGATTATTGATGTGACCTTGGATATTTCATTTCCTTTTGCTTCCTCATGTTCAAATTTTCATGACTTAAGGAAAATAACATTTAGTCAACTATATGTCCAGGGTATATTAATGCTTAACCAATCAACTATGAAGCACAGTATTTTTCAGAGCTCTTGGAAGTGTGCTTTTTATCCTGCCAATGAAGAGTCTCTGTCCTCATGAACCATGATTCTTTAGCCTTCTCACAACTGATTTTAAAAGGAAAAAGACATGGGACCGTGGTAGGTTCAGTCATACCATCTGAACACACCTGATCTTGTCTTGAAGTTAAGTACTCAAGGGCCTGCTTGGCACTTGGATGAGAGACCACTCAGAAATCCCACAGGCACAAGTCAATAAGCCGTGTTAAATTACAGAAACTGAATTAGTTCAAAGACTCTATTAGGGTTTGCCTTCATGACTGAGCTACTGAAAAACAGGAGGAGGAGGGTGGTTGGATGGCTAACTATCATCTCTGCCTTTGAAAACATGCTGATATTTAACTCCTCCTCTGCCCTTTTCTCTTTTCCTTTCCTATTCTTTCCTCTCTACCATCCCTTTGCTGATTCCCTCCTGCTGTGAGGACCTGCCCTTGCTCTCAGAAGGAACAGGAGGGAATCCGAAAGCAACTGTCTTTGTGTCTGCCACAGGTCAGGGAGGAGAGTGGAAAGGAGCTCCTACTGTCCTACTCTTTGGCCCGGTGAAATGTTCACAAGGCTGGAATTTTATCAAGCAAGCTGGAAACTTTAAAGTCAGGCAGGTTAGTGGAAGGAGCCCCTGGGGGCAAAAAGAAGACAAATGATGGATTCCTTTCTACATTTCCTTGCTTCACAGCAACTAACAAAGTACGCATTAGTTTTCTTTAGGGGCATTGCTCCAAATCTCACTTCAATATCATGCTTAAATGTTCCAGTAAAATTCTTAGTCTTTCAGCAGTTCCCTCTCATGATACCATATTACTGATGGATTCTGGCAGTGACAAATGACAAAGCATGCTTGTCTCTGAAGCCATTCTCATTTGCATTCTTTCCAGCTCCTTATCTGTCCCATTGGAATAAAAAATTAAAATTAAAAGATAACATTTCTGAGAATAATATTTAAGTAACATAAACTGTAGCAGTGTTAGCATGAGATTAAATTCAGTACAAAGTACTTTCTGATTCCTCTGGATAGACAGATATCTGGTTTAGTCATAGCTGAAAGTGTTTTTGATTAAAACCATTTCTTTCTCTGAAGAAAAGTATTTTTAAGGCAAACATTGTTGCCTAGAAAATATGAAAACAACTGACAAAAGTTTTCCTTTAATTTTTTGGCTTGCTTTGACTGACTTAGTGTTTTGAGACAAACATAAAAATGTTAGCATTTTATATGAAAACAAATTGAAGTACTGATTTAATGACATTCTTAAGCATGTTTCAGTCAAACTCTTCAGGAGAACGTATGAAAGTTCTGAATGGTTTGCTTGATTTACCAAGTTGAGGCCTGCTTTTGCTTTTGATACATCCACACAAGAGGTAAAGCAGTAAGGAATCATCCTTTTTAGGGCTTTGACTTAGAAACAGGTATCAAAAGCCCTTCCTTTTTTGCTGTAAACATAATTACATGCTAAATACTAGCAATGACATTTTTGCAGCAGGAATTGTACATTTTTGGCACATTTTGCAAGAATGAAGCATTTTCTTACTTCATTCAAGTATTTTCTTAAATTCAAAGGATTTTTCTGAATAGCTTCTACCTGCCTAACTGTTATCCTTAACAAACTCTCTTCGGGTTCTTCTATTCACCCCTTCTTTTGTGTTGATGCCCTGCTAATGCGTACTTGATCACAGCTATGCCTGTATTTGTGAACTGAATCCAGTCAGCAGTATGACACTGGGCATGACAAATTGCTTAGGAAAGATTAAGCAAAACCCTGCTTAAACAAAGGAGAACTAAAGGGGTTTTTAAAGTTTTCTGTTTTCCAGGTGTGCACAGTCACAAATAAAGCAAGCAAGACTGAGAGCGAAGATGGTCCTTCCAACAAGGAAATTCAAATAAAATCTGGAAGTACATGATGGGCTTTGGGCAGGACCTCATGGGCAAGGCCTGGGAGCAGCACAACAAGGAGTTTAAAATTAATACATGTAGATGAGAGAAGTTCTCTAAGGCAAGGTGTATAGATACTGTAGAAGCCTTGGAAAAAAAAAATGAATAGAGCTCTAGGAACCTGGAGGAGCTATATCTGCAGTAATTAAGAGAAGACTGTTGGGACATGAGCCTTTGCTAGTGAAAATGAAGACAGAACAGAATAGTTCAAGGTCATTATGGGAGAAGAAAAACCACAGCACTGACCAACAGCATTAGAGAATAGGAAATGAAAAAAAAAAAAAAGGAAGGAGTTGGTGATATGGAGAAAAATTGAAAGTTGACAACAGAGTTGTGAAATACAAGTGTTCATGGAGGGAACTAGATATGCAGTAGGAGGAGAGTCAGAAAGGCATTATCAATAGTTGTATCTGTGTGATTTTGTTAGGTATAGAACAGAAAGTTTTAAGGAACAATAGTGAAATATGGGAAGGGAGAAGGGGTAATTACTAGCAGTAGCTGAGCTGTAACAAAAGACCTCAGATACCAGAGTGTCGAAGCTGATGTGAATGATACTCTAGATGGGAAATCACTGTCAGTGAGAGTGGATGATGGAAAAGAAAGGGGGTGAAGAAGACTTACTTGTAGGCTGGCCAAGGAAACATAAATGGTGACTTTGTCATGGACAGATCAGGGACACAGCAGACCAGATACTAACAATATGTGGTGAGGACAAAGATAAAGAAACTGCTGAAAATAGTAAACTTGTTTTCTCTAGGAAATGTCATTTTAGCCAGAAAGAGTCTACTTTTTTTTTTTTTTTGTGATGTGATTGTCTAGATTCCAGAAACCTTACATTTTCTTTTCTAAGAGTTGTTTAAGTAGGAAAACCCTTAGAAGGATCATTTCTTAGTATCCTTTCAACAGGTACATGTGTGAAAGAATAGTAAAAGGCTGAAAGTTTTATGTGTTCCATAGCAGATGTCCATTATTTATGCTGAACAACAAACCTCACATACAGTCGAGACACCATCAAGGAAGAATATTTGATTTCAAATATTTTCAAAAGAATGTAACTTAAGGGTCATGGAAATGCATTATGCAGAGGAATATGTAGATGAAAAAGAAAACAATAAATCATCCTATTGACAGTAAGCTATATTAAACTGTTGAAAAGTCTTCTAGAAGAAGTGCAGAAGCCCCATCAAGTGAGGCTTTTAAAATTAGGCTGAATAAAACAGTAGAGAACTATAGTGTGGGATATAATCTTGCAATGCAGTAAGAAAACCTAATTGATCTCTTCCAGCTGTAATTTTTATAATTCAAAATCCACGGCTTGGGTGTTTTGCTGCCTCAGCTCACTGTGGGAATACAATGATTGTGGGTTTGAAAGAGTGGTCAGCAGGAAAAGAGAAAAAGAGTTAATGAAAGCAGAAAAAAGTGCCTCCCACTAGAGAGGTAACTGGCGGTGCTAACAAATATCTCAGCAAGTCTGATTTCCCATGAGGCCACCTCTGATAGCTAGACCCAGGCAGCCAAACCTGAATGGAAGGCAATAATAATTAGATTCTGATGAGGGAAGGACTCACAGGAGGACCAACTTTTCAGAAGGAGTTAATGAAAGGAGAAGGAAAGATCCAAATTTTCCAAAAGATTTAAAAGAGAATTTTACTATGGAATAGTCTTTGAAGCGGTTAGATCTTCTTTACTAATCTATGGATGTATATTCATATAAGGAAAGGGAGAGAAAGAGATGGAGACAGAGAAAATGCCTTACGCTTTAACAAAATTGATCACAGCTTGGGGGTGTTAATATGTGCGCATTTCCAGTACAGTAAGATTCAGGGTGACCCATCGCTATTATTCAATGTCAGTATCAGACCATTTAATTTTCTGCTTCAGTTCCTTTCCTGTTCTTCTCTCCAACCTGAGTGTTATGGCCATTCACCATCTTCTCTTCTGCTATCCTTCCTCCTCATTTGCTTGTGCTTTTAATGATGTTTTAGGAGACTAAAGTCCCCCAGTGCAATATCCATCTTCTTGAACTAATTTGAACTTGGAGCAAGTGCTAATAGCTCAATAAGCGTTTTATGACCTATCTTCATGAACAAAACTTGCACCACAGATGTGAATGTATTCACTGCTCAAAATCGCTGAACGCTGAACAGGATTAATATTTGTGCTGCTGGTGTGGTGCCTCTTTGTTTTGGGACTGAGTCACCAAATGAACCTTTCGAGGAACACCCAGCACCCATTTCAGGAGAGGAAAAATATCAAGTCAGTATCCAGTTATGTTCCAGAGACTGAATTTGGGCTGGAAAGATGCTCATCCACTAAAATGAAATGGTTCACTTATTTAGGAACACACATTTTCAGTCCAGTAGTTTCTTTCTCTACTTCTTCATACTACCAACGTTTTCTTTAACAATCACAAAAAAATTTGTATTTTATTCATGCATAACCTGCAAGCTTCCCGCTCTCATATTTCAGTTCCTGAATGTGAGTTTGTCTCCAGGCTCTGCCTGTGCATCCACAGGTATAGGTGCCATACTAATCAGTATTATGCCAGTAACACACCACTATGCTGCTGTACGCACTACTGTTAACTGCCAGTAGCAACAACCGGCTGATGCCTCCATTGCCCCGGGCAGGCTGTTTTTTCCCCCCAAGAAGCAGAGCTCATAGATTTGAACAGCAAAGGTAATTCAGAACATATATGAAAAAAAAAAAAAGGACAAAACTGCTGCTGCAATATGAGGAAGAAATTCTGAATGAAAGTATTGCCTTCATCAACTGAATATCCTTTAATTTATCAAGCAAAAGTTAATTGTGCAGATTCTTAGCACTGTACTACATGAGTTCAGTACCTGGACGGTTGATAAATTAGTTGCACGCATGATAGTTGCAGTAACACATTTGCAATTCTGGAAAATAAGGCTCCACACAAATATTTAATGTGGCATTTCTGTTTGTTCGTGATGGAATATTGCTCATATAACAGAACCTAAGTGTTGCAATATGCCAGCATGCTGACTCCAAACATTAAAACAAACTGATATTTATTGCAAGTTCACACAACAAGAGTTGAATAATATTTTGTGGCATCTGAGTCACTTTATAACCTCCTGTACCACTGACCATACTCCTGCCTGCTCAAGCTATTCCCTTTTTCCACAGTATCCATAGGCAGAAGTATTGCCTACTATTCAAGTCCAGAGAATCCAGTCTCTTGATGGATGAACCAGCTACCAGCTCTTGATGTTATATTCCTAGCGTAAAGGATACTAAATCAACTAGTACTTCCCATTATCCCCTGAAAACTGAATTGATCTGGTACGCTGTGTTTTTGTGGGTTGGTTCTGAAATCTTTCCACCAGTTCCCCAGAATAACTCTTCTCCTATGTTTCAAGGCTTCTTCTCATGAACTTTGCTGCACATCTTACCCAAATATATGATTTGATGCAGATTTCCAGCTCTTATTGTAACTTGTACACTAAGTCAATCCTTGCACTGATCAGTCCATGAATAAGATGGGTTCAAGATGGTTGAACCCCATGCAAAAGCTTCTGTGCTGTACAGAATCCAGCAACATGGCTTAAAAACCTGATTTTATTTGCAAGTTATTTTATTTACATGCAAATACTGAGGTAACAAAATATCAGGCATCATTCACACCTGTAAGATAAAATACTGTTTATAGCCTTATACAACCTCATACTAAAAGCCATATAATTTATGGTGCGTTTACAATGCTGTAAAGGCCATATTTGTTCTTCATATATCATAATTCTCATTTCTTGGCTCCAGGGGCTGTGAAGGGATTTATTGTGTCATCTCAAGTGTAGTTTCCTAGGAAGAATGAACAGTTCAGGCCACTAGATTTACCATTTACCTCTGTCCTGTGCAGAGCTGCTATACAAACTGTAATATCACATTAGGATCGATAGGATACTACAACAGGCTGCTATTTCTATATGGTAAAAGCGGTGCCAGTGTCTTTTACTATAGCTTTAACTTAGAAACATAAAACTTGAGGCAGATCTTGAAGTAGCCAGGCCTAGGCCAACAGAAATACAGAAATGAAGCACAGGAAAGCTTCGTTCAGAAATGTTAATTGAACCCGTTTTCATGGTAGTGCAGAACAGTTCAAAAGAACATATTTTGACCCATATTGTTTTCATATGGTTGGATGTTCATGTTTTCCCATTGCGATTTAAGGATTTTCTCCCATAAGATCTTTATATTCATATTGAATACTAGGGTTTTTAATGGAATAGTGCTATTTCAAGGCTCTTAACAAGGTTACTCATGAATAAAAACAGGACTTTGGAAATATCCTTGAGAAGAATTAGTTCTTTCATAGTACCAGTGCCTCAAGCAGGACACGAACAAGGGCTTGAAATGAGAGAACTTTTTAAAACAGCTCTGATAGCGATAATATTCTTTTGCATATAATTTATATTACAACAGGGTAGGACTCATGCCATCACAATGTAGGTATCTAAAATTTAAGGATGGGATTCAGTTGCAAAAGGATGAACAACTAAATATGCCAGAATATCCTGCCTGATCTCCAGTTGTGCATGTCTCGTATCCTAGGGCATTTCAGGTGTCAGTAGGTACATATCTTTAGGTAGCTGAATACCACCTCTAAGTCTGTAGCCTAAGAAAGTCCTCTAGATTCCCTCTGTCATCACTGATGAAAGAGAAAAGTGTCCAAAGAGTTATTTATTCCACTGATCTTTAAAATCTGCAACATTTACTGTCCTCTGGAGATTCTTGCCTGTTCATGTATAAGAGGAAGTTTAACCAGCAAGCTAGATTAGATACCAAACAAAAGGCAGCTAGGATGAGACTCAGTCCGAGATTGAGACACTTGGTACTCATTTCTGCATGGCTATACACTGGAGAGAGACTCAGGAATCATCTTTGCCTGCTAAAAGGATCCTTTGCAGCCATGTTGAATTCACAACTGTATAGAGGAGACTGCTGGAATAAGATTGTACTTTTCCGAAGAGGTGTCCTCCCAAACCACATAGGAATGGTTTAAAAGTGTAGCTTATTGTTCCCTCTTCCTCATTTATACACACAAATCAGTATATTATTCTCTTCAAAAAGGAATTACATATTTGGTCTCAGAAAACTCATCAAAATCTAAGGACATTTTTTTCTCTCTGGTTTAGGTATTTCCTAAACAGTTGCTTATACCATGAGGATGTCACCTTGAACCTTTGCCGAAATAAGGGTTGTAACTACTTACAAAGCTTAGCCATATGCAGTTTCATTCAAAGAGTTTTATAGTTCGGTAGCCTTTATCGCAAATAGCTGCAATGTCAAAACCATCCAATATTAAGTGTGAGAGATTTGGGTCTTGGATATTTGGTCCCCATTTATAAGAGACAACTGGAAGGAAGGCACAAATCAAATGGCAGCAAACTTCACTCTTGACATGTCTGCAGAGTGCTACATGACGAGACCAGAGCATTAGGACTACTGGAATTTTCACTTTAATGATACATAAAATGTTCTAGTTTTGCCTCTACAAGGCAACTGGGAGAAGAGTTTACAGGTGGTGAGTAGCTTATAAATGCAGTGTATTAGAAATATCACAATTAATTCAAGAAATGTTTTTTATGAAGTGCTTTTTGAAGCAACTGCTAAATTAAATGGGCCCCAGAAGTGCAGTAGAGTTAGCAATGTCATTTATAACAGAAAGGAGAAATGTAAATCTTGTAGCAGTTTACAGATGTTTTTATTTAATATCTCTAATCCAAAAGATCTGACAAGATGAGGCCACCCCAGTGTTCTTCAATGGCAAAGCCCCTAGGGCTTCTACACTTCGCAACAAGTAGGAAATCCTTATTAATCCCTTTAGCATTTGTTGCAAGGACATTAATCGTGATGAACTCTTCCAGTATTAATTCGGATGTCATATATAATTCCAAAAGAATCCCACTGAAATTTGAACAGAGCAAACCTCATCTAATTGGAGTAGGAATCATAAAATAACGCAGTGTTTCAATTTTACTGAAAAAAACTAATCACAGCTCCTTTTTAAAGCCTAGCCAAGTTAAGTGAATCTGTTAGCCCTTGGAATAGCATTGATTATATTCAGTTTATTTGTGGAAGTCACATTTATATGGGCCATATTTTGCTATGCAATTCAGCATCTGTTAATGGATTCAAAGAAATAAAGTGTCTGAGCAGTTAATCACTGACTTAAACTTGTTATTTTATATACTAGACTTTATGTCATTATGCATTATGTTTACTGCATGTGTAATATGTCTAATGTATTCTTGAAAACAATGCCACAAAGCCTGTTTACACTATTGCATCTCTGCATAGGGATAGTTCAAGTCTGGTTTTGAGGAGAACTCTGCAGAACTTTAGGGCTAACTCCCATCCTCTGTTGTACATTTTTTTGCAAAACATGTTAAAGAAACCTTTGCATATATTCCTTATACACAATTATATACCCCTAGTGTACTCATAGCAAAGAGTTCAAAAGTTCAATTCAGATGCTTTAAATTAAATACGCAACAGAACCAAGTGCTAGTAAAATACAGTAGTGAGTAATCATGCTATATATGCTCCCACCTGACCACCGCCTATTAGTAAGACGTTCAGTCTGTACCCTACTTGGTTAGCATTTGAGCTATCAATGGCTAGACGTGGGAGAAATAGGTAACGCATCCCTTTGTTTCTGTTTAGTAAAAAGTTGGCAGCTTTGCCGAGGAAAGAGTACCATGGCAGCTGACCAAGAGTAATGAGTCTTGCTCTGGAGAACTGGAATTCTTCAGTGAGGAAGAAACAAGGGAAGATTTGTTCTTCCTCAACTTAACACTTGAGGCAGAATATAGCCTTTATGGAATAGTCTTGAACAGCTGGCCTCAAATCAAAGGATTGTCATTTGCTTCAGTAGATACAGATCAGATCACTAATCGGGTATAGAGACTGGAGTAGACAAGAACTCTTTCTCGCAAGACAAAATTACTGAAATGTATTTGTTTTCTGTAACATAAGAGCATGTACTTTGCTATTTGAAAATAACATTTAATGGGTCCTGAGCATTTTAGCAGGACATTTAACTTAATAAAATTACTTTTTATTAATATAAAAAGAAAAGAAAGTTAGGCTAATGATTAAGTTCAATGGGCTTTCCACTGTACTGTAAACTTTACTTGTAATCTTGGGCAAACAATATATGACTACATGCTTTGAGATATTTCATGCATTGGAGTGCAGAGCATAAGGGTTTGTCACTTGGCTATGTGACTTGTAGACAAGAGGGTCCCCACACATAACCACTGTGGAATGGCTCTTTGGAGACTAACTAAATGAGGTTACAAAGAAAGCCAGGAACAAAACGCATGAAAAAGAGGCAGGAATTACATGTATAATTAGTGACCTGATCACACTCGGGTTCTCTGGCAAGAAAGTCATCTCTGTACTTCAGTACCTTTTGATATGATCCTTATACTGACATTAGAGGAATAAGCCTTCTCTTGATTTCTCCAAAAAAAGAGGAAAGACAGACACACACCATAATAGGGAACCATTCTCACTTGAGAAGAAAAATTAGAGCATTGATCTGGGGCGTTGAGAGCTTAGATTTATATTCCTGCTCTGCTTGCTTCAGCACAAGGGCTGTTCTTCTTTGGGTGAGGGAAGTGGACCACACACCAATGTAGTGCACCGTCTTCTGTGAATTACTGCCAAGCTCCCCAACAAGAACTGTTCTATTTTGCATTCAAAACTAAGTATTCTTTGGGTCAATGGAAAAGATTGACTATACAGGCCCCTGCTTAATATACCACATAGGATGAGGGAAAATTAAGTCCATGTATTTGCTGCTTGGTTATTTATACAAAGTGTACAACCTCCTATAGAAGATAGAGAGAAACACACACATTCCATAATTACAATGCTTGTGCTCTCAGACACTCACTTTCTTCCTTTAAACCAAGCTCAGAAAATCAGCCTAGCTCCTGAATTTCAGGCAATTACCTCCTGTTTGGATAAGGTGTGCAGGTACACATTTAATTTCCTGTGTTTCAAGGTTTCAGATTTGCTGAATTTGCTAATCTGAAGGTCCATAAAGTCCCATTTTTGAGATACCACAGACTACTCCTACCTCTGCATTATTAAACGTATGTGATCATCAAATTTCCTTGGTTTGTTTTATTTTTAACAGATTAAAGGATTATTGTATCTAACTTCCAAGAACTCCATTGCTTTCCTAACACTTTGCTGGAGGTGGAGTTCTGTTTTCAAATTCATGAAATGTACAACTTCTAGGAAGCCTGGAGAGAGAAATCAAACATAGCCTATGTCCCCAGATCATGACAATTTAACTGCAAGATGGTTACTGTAACTTTAATCACATGACAGAAAATTGATGAACCTCTCTTACTCTATCTTCCATCCCCTGTGACATATACCTTCTCCCACCATCTTCTGTGGCTCACTTTACCATTACTATTTAAGGCAACTAAAATTAATTTTTAAGATTTTTATATAAGAAAGTTGCCTCATTCCCTGGCACCCTCCATTGCTTACTGGAAGTTCACATACAAATATCCAAAGAGATCCCTCAACCACAAGAATTTTTCACCCCTTCCTTCCCTTTTGTCAGCCATAGAGCCACCTAATTCACTTCTCTCATTGTGTCCAGGGAGGGCATGTAACTGCAACATTTGTTTGCTTTTTATTTCCTGTTTTGCAGAGCCCTTTAATCTTCTCAGGAAAAAAAACAAAACAAAACACCAAACCAAAGCAAAACAAACAAACAAAATAACCCAGAAAAAAAGCTTTAAATAAAGTAGCCTTCCCTTCTTCATGTCAGAGGAAAACAATCAATTGGTTTAACAAATACTGACAGAATCTTTCAGCCCTAAGAGACCTCCAGTTTCTATAGGACCAGTTATGACATGAAACCATGGCTAAAATAATCTTTAATCACCAGTCCTACTTTGCATTCATACATCTATTATTATTGTTTCTCAAATAAACTAGTGGATTTTAGAGCATTAGGAATGAAATAAGTGTGAGCCCATGTGGTTTTAGGACAGGTACAAGCTGACTTTCTAGTTCCCTTTATAGAGGTGCTTGCACAGATCTAGACGAGGCAGCTAATGATAGAGGAATGAAAAGCTTGCTGCAAGTAACTTATTATCACCCAAAGAGTACATTGGCACAGACCTCCCAGGCTCTGGGCAGCCTGTTGAAATCTCTTCTGTCCCACCACAAAAACTTCTTGCCCAGGCTTTGTCTCATGCCTTCGCCTCTGCCCCATCTTCTTTCCTTGTGCAGCCTTCACATTTTATCTTTTTTTGCTCTTTTTTTAGCCTATCAAATTCCAAGCTTCCTGGTAAGGAAAACTCCAGATCAAACACTTAATGCAACACAATCTTTAGGCAACTTAACATGTAAGGAAATACTGGATGATGGTGCTTCAAATCTCATGTGTAAGATATAACCTTCCAAGGATTCGGAGGTTTTAAGAAAAATTGCAGAGGACCTAGTATGCTTTCAGTCGGTTTCTGATTTATTAGAAAAGATTTTTCCAATGCCTTTTTTCAGTAGTTGGGCAGTCTGGTACAGAGGTGCTCGGGAGTGCTGGCAGGTAGAAATTAGGGCTGCTAACGCCTTATCATCACTGGTATCTCGTGCTACTTCAGGGTGTCATCTAAGCACTCGCCTCAGTTTTCAGGTGCCCATTGCTCAGTGCTTATGTCCTGAGTTACAAAACTGTCGATTCTCCCACAGTTCCTTCTGACTTCTCATTGTTAATGGCAGTAGTAGCAAGGCAGTATGATTCACTTCACAATCATTAGATGAAAAGCTCTTTGGAGCTTACTCCTCATTTGCACTAAGAGCCTTTACATTGCTGTGGAAGTATGAGGGAGATTTAATGTGGGTGTAAATGACATTTTTACTTACCTGCAAATCTCTTTTTCATTATCAGTGTCTTGGATAAAGAAAAAATATTTGTACATGTAGAATAACACCTCTTTTTATTAGTACACAGTGTCCTTCATATTATTGCATTATTCCCATCGAATAAGCATTCTCAGTTCATTTCTTGCTCATGGAAAAAGCCTGTGATAATCATGGATCATAGGCACAATGACATCTTCAACAGAATTATTAGAGACCAAATTCCTTAGGATGATTCTTTCTTCCCTGTCTCACCATGAAATGTATTGAGTAGGAGTCATTTCGACTTGGTTTATACAACTGAAAAGTTAGGTGACTGGGTTAGCATTTCTTCCTCACTAGTCCACAGAAAGGATAGGGGTAATTCCAGGAGATTCATCTGACTGTGTTAAGATAGTTGGGATAAATTGCTTCCTATAAATTTCCAGGCCAGACAATTGGATAAAACTGCTGTTTATATTTAACAGTAAAGTTTATTGATCTGTGACTCATACCATATGGACAAAAAGGTATTTTTGGAGGCAAACAGTGACAAAGTTCTTTTCTAAACGTGTACAGATTTAATGAAATAGCTTTAGAAAAGTTTGGCATTTTCTTCTTAAAAACTTCGAGAAATACTGTTCTTTGCTTTATAAGCAAACTTAGCCATTTTCCTATCCAGCCAAGGTTCTGTATCAAAGATATTGACAGCAAAGACAGACATCTGTGAGTGAAATTATTTGTAACCTTTACCAAGAAAAACTTCAGTTTGAACACTGTGAGGCTGCAAGTTTACAAATCCTTCGATTAGAAGGAAAGAAACGAGAATAAAAAAATTACCTACCTCCTCATTCCATGAAATAGAAAAGAGGAAAAGATTAAAATTGACAAGTATAAAATCTTTAAATACCACAAAGAATTCTACTAGAGAATTTTCTTACATAGATTATAGAATGACAGATACAAATGGAAATTGAAGAACAATAGATCAGAACAAACCATTTTTCATGCAGGAAATGTATGAAGGAAGATTGCTACTGCAAGCATACTGACTTGACTAAAGAAACAGATTCCATTCTAAGTCAGGAACAGTGATGTGTTTTGTATAATTTAGGTATGCTACATATTCAGAGAACAGGCTGAGCATCTAAATGAAAAAGATATTCTCTCAGAAAGTTTAGTATCTGGCAAACCAATCTAGGAATTTCATCATCTTCCAGGAGTCTAGAACACTTTTTCTAAAATAATGTTGTTTGCAAGTTCTTATACTTTATAGAAGCCTTACAGATTCTTTTTCTAAATCTAAGCTTTCAGAGAGTTATTTTCCACTCTGTTGGTTACAGACAGTTCAACAGGCAAAAATAGAAAAAAAAATTTAAAAACATCAAAAAGACCTTTTATAAAACAGCAGCTGCTCATGACTGCTTTGCCAGTGTTATTCATTATAAATATGGCTGCACACTATTTCATTACTTCATATTTAACAGTTTCACAAAAGCAGTCATAGGAACTCAGAAACATAATGCATCAGAGCTGGAGACGCTATGAAGTTGGAATTCCATGTAATAGGAGTTTCTAAGATTCTACTAGGATGAGAAAATCTGCTTTATAATCATTGCTATCATTTCCTGTGAAGCAAGATCTAAGAGCACGCATTGCATTTCTTACTGAGACAGTATGTTATTTGGTACTCTACTGATAGGCAATAGTCTAACTCAAGATAGTTTCAAAGTAGTGGACCATGTCCTACAGATGCCATTTTGCTGTCCTGCAGTACCTTAAGCCTGTCACCTTACCAATTTCATTCTTTTAAAATAAAGCAATATAAAGGAACAGAATGAGCAATCGGTAACTCTAATGTTTATATAATATACAAGATGGATAAAACAGTGTATTGGAAAGCATAAGTATTTTCTGTTTGCTGCAGTAGATACATACCTTCTTAAAGGGAAAATATTTTTTAAATGCAGTTCTGTGCACTCTACCCTGTACAATGCACACCTAAAATAGTAGTGCTTAATAGCATATGTTACAATTCACAAAGCAATTTATTTTGCATATGAAATGCCATGTGCAATCACCCAAAGACTGTGCTTCTAATTAATTCCTTTTTTATCATGATCATAGTAAAATCAGGTGAAGAGTAAAGGAAGGAGAACATAATATTCACGTTGTCAATTTTAGACAATTAGAAGCATAGGAAATTAGGAACCTGCATTCTGCAAACTGTCAGTGGAGAGTGATAGGGTGCCTGACGTTATGCAGTGTTGGACAGTCAGACTGACTCTTCATGCCCTATAGACTCTTAACGTCCTTTGCAATCTTGTAAGGAGCAGTTGTTCCCAAGTTTGTGAAATATTAAGTGGAAGTGCTTATACAGCCTTACTTTGCATATGCACTTTTGTGAAACATCAAGACTATATTTCAGCTGTACCGTGCTTCCACAAACACTGGAAACAAAAAAGTAAATTAGCAATTTTATTTAAGAACCTCTAGAACTTTTTGACTGAGATAACATAATGGCTGAGTGAGCTTTAATTTGTACTCTTCTAGCACCCCAAGTTCTTGATTTACATTGTCGTATAGAATTACTTGGTATTCTGTACGAAACACGATTTTTGCTTGGTTTTTTCTCCACACAACCAGCCACTGGGAAATTATTAGTAGAGTCTTAAAATGATTTCTTAATGACTACTTATTAGGAAGATAAAATTTCTTTCTTGGTCTTTTTCTCCTCTCTTTCTTTTGGGGATGGATGAATCCTCATACTCTTATAACATCGGCTGTGCATGCCATGATGTGGTAAGCATATATTGTACAGATGATTTTCTCCCTCTCAGGACCAGTAGTGGCATAATCTAGTAGGGAATGACTGTGTTTATTTCAGGAATGGTGTGGGGTAGAATAAGAGCTTTGACAACAAAATAACCACTTGAGGAAAAAACAGTATGTGGAAGAAAGATCTGGCTACTTGAATGAGCAGTGGAGAAGAGACTTAAATAAAATGGAGGAGAAAGATAAAAGAGAGAATGGAAATAAAGAAGAATCAGGCCAGAAAATGAAGACCACAAAGACTGATAAAGAAATGAACTATGGAAAATAGTTCTAAGAAGATACTGATGATTGTTTGTTTCCCCTCCCATATTACTTTTTTTTTTAGTATCAAGAGACACAAAATATTCTGTTTAGTGATAATTTCTAAGGTTTTCCCTTCATTGGGGATGAGCTAGAGTCAAGATACTACATTCAGATACAAGTCTAGATTGCAAAAATGTTCAGTGTAATTCATCTGACCTACCCAAACAGATCAGTATATCCAATACTGTAATTTCAAAACCCAATGGGATTTTCAAATTTGTTTTAGGTTTTGGAAATCTCATCAAGCTTTCATTATATCTTTAAGTACTTAAGTATTACAGAAAAAAAACCAAACACTACTTTTCCCTTTGCCAGCTATATGCTACCAAGTTTCTTCTTCTTTTGGTGTAACTGTTGCTCAGTCTATTCTCCTTTTCTCCCACCAATGTTCCTCACAGAAAAGAGGTCACTGTACAGCCTCTTGAGAGTAACCTATTCTGTTTACCAGCGATTGACACTATGATTTAACAAATAAGACACTCCAGTTCCATCATGATATTCCACTTTTCAAAGCACAGAGAATTGTCTTAATTCTAAATTCCTCACACCAGAACTTTAGCTGACAGAATGTGGCTGGGGACTCTAGTGGAGAGGCACTGAATTCTGCTACCTCAGGACCCCAAGCAGATGATGTTAGATGTTTAAATCCACACAATAGCATTACTATAACAAAACCTAGCTTTGACTTGTCTGTAAAGTTCAGAGAATTGCAAAAAGTAATCAATTTCAGCAGTTATTAAAGTATATATGCAAAGTCATTTTATATTAAACTAATATGTCAAATATATCTATATTCAAATATTAAGGCATGCTAGACAAACACACAGACACACCCTAACACACATATATATAAAAATCACAAACATCTCCTCTGAAAATAATACATGTACATATATTATATATACACATAGACTGTTTTATCTTTGTTTGGATGACTTATTATTTAGAAAACTGATCTACTGCATAGAATTGCTCTTACTCCTGATGACATGGCCTGTTAAATGGCTTCTAGATGAGGGAGAGAGAGACATATGTCAAAAAGAAAAGCTTGTGATTCATTTTTCTTACTTGTGTGTTGTTGCCAGATTCATACTAGGTGAAGTGTGTTTTAAATAGTTTGCCTTAAGCACTGGCATATGAGCTAGCATGAAAGATTACTGTCCAAAAGGCAAATTCATTTATTACTAGCCCTGGTAGTATTTGTCACTTTATTCACTTGAGTAGCAAATCTGTCACCCAGACTTTCATGGGGAATTAAACCATTGTGCAACCTGACAATAACAAGACCATTTTTAGCAACTCTGACAGGTATCAGGTATTTCTGTGTCTACACATCCCTAGTCACAATTCCCTTAACAGGTATTCTGGAAATAATCCCTTGGTAACACCTCTATCAGACCTTCTTGCTGTTTGATGGACAAACAGCTCTACGCAGCGAGAGTTACACACCTCTCTACTGTCCCTGTTATGCTACAATAGCATTATAGCAAATTGCTGCAGCAAATTGTTATAACTTGCCATAAAGAGGAGCGTTCTTCAGGAATCTACTCATACAGTGACAAACTCATGTGTGGTTCATTCCATACGTGAAAGAAAATGTTGCAGCCTCTTGGTCAAATGTAAGTGATGGAAAAGGGTTCTCTATCATCACGATGCCAGAGGACCTATAGATTCAATAACTGCCTAAATTTTGGATTCAAGTAATAGAAGTGAAGGGAAGATCTGCAGGGGATATTCTCTTCTGTATTTCTTTTTCCCAGAGTACCGTTTTGATTTTCTCAGGGTTAGCAGTGCAAATAGATGAACCTTTAGTGTTTCTGAGTTAAAAAAATAAATACCTCTTTTAATATTTTAAAAAATGGACCACGTATAGCCAGAAACATCCTTTAAGTTAGAATTGAAAACATTTTTTTCCATGAAAAAAAATAGCTGAAAAATAATTTACACTTAAGCATTTTTACAGATGTGACTTTCATCAAGGCAATTTCTCATCAATTTTTTTTTAAACTATCTGATCAGATTTCCATAATTCATCCCTTCCTATAAGCACTGATTGTACTGGCTGTTATATAGGCCATTACCCTCAGACAACATGAGGTGAAATTTATCATTTACTTCTCCTAACCACCAGCTGGAGCATCCTCAAGTTTTGGCTGGGTCTCTAAAGAGGGATACCCCAAGTTCACCTCCTGCTTTGGGACACACCTGCATGCCACAGAGATGGTATGCACAGCAGCTTCCACCTCTTCCTATGGCAATATCACCTGACAAGTACTGAGCAGGCAGGACAGCCCAAAATATGTCTTAGCTTCTACATGTCCCAAAATAAGGGTAAAAAGACTGCAGTTCAAGGTGCCTACAAAGCAAATGTGTACTTCTAGGTCTTTAGGGAACTGAGGGTTTCAAGACACTCTTGGGAGTCCAGAATCCCAATAAGCGATTCATTTGACAGCGAAGAAGCCTGAAACAGTCCCAAGTAAATGTATAAGTATTAATGAAGACCTAAAGCAAGAGAGGCAGAAAGGCATACGCCAATCACAGACTGCAGACAGAGCTGCCACTGGAGAGAGGAAGGGGGCAAAGATCACAGGAACCTCCCAGCAGGGACTTATTGAGTAAATATCCCGGTGTCCTCAAGAGAAAAAAGAACCGAGCTAATGTTAAAGGTCTCTAATTCTAGTAATAACCTAAGGCTAGAAGTGTCAATGTCAGCTAATGATCCAGAAACACTGACATGGATACGTGAGTGTTAGCTTTCACAGAGGATCAGAGCAATTAGTGCAGTGCCCACATCAAATTCAGAACGGTGGAAAATCAAAGATGCCTCTGGACTTCAGGCAATTTTAAAACTGCATTAAAGATCTCTTGTCTGTGACCTTCTATCAGAAGTGATACTACAGCCTTTGAGGTCTTTGAGACCCTGGGTGTCAATCGTTGCACATAGATTTTCATCCCCTACAAAGCTAACCCTTTGAAAAAAAACAGTACTTCTCTTCCCATGTATCTATATTTTCTGTAGCACTTCACATAAACTGATAAATTAAATACCACAAAACTCATACAAAATAGGGACACTATCTCTCATCTGTCTTCCCAGGATTGGAACATTTGTTGCTCTTAGAAGTGTGTGGGAAGGGCAGTCTGTAAGGGGATTGCTGTCTATTTATTCCCTTGAGTTAGCTGGCCTTGCTAAAGCAGTACAGAGTTCAGGATAGGCTAACATCTAACACTTCCCCCAGTTCTGCAGGAGGATTTTGCAGCCCACAGGAAGTTCCAGGCTGTTGCCAACACACTGTTGCTGGTGAAACGAGAAAGTTAGGCCAACGTGATCTGTACCTGCAACTTTGTGCTTCAGGCATATCGCTGGGCTCTTAGACTCAAAACCTGGCTTTTTTCCTTCAGACTTCAATTTTGATGTGGATTGAGATTTCACCATCAGATTCCAAATCCCACTGGCTTCAAGGAAACTTAAGTTCCTACTGGTGGTTCTTAGATTTTGATGTGTGTAAGTTCTTCTGAACCTCAGCCGGTCACTTTAGTCAATAAGGCATCTGCAGAGAGCAGCTTGTCCTACCTACCTCCTAGAGTGAGAGTAATTGCCTTCTGCACATACCTGTTTATTGGCCAAAAAAGGGATCCTAGGGCTATCAGTTTAGGCTTACACAACTAACCATTTAAATAGTCAAGTTGGGAGAAATGAATTCCAAATCCTGAGAAGGATTTAAGGCACATATGTCTGCCACGTAGGCACTAATAGATTGCTGAAAACCACTGCCTCAACTGATCAGTACCAAGTGTACCAAAGGGCTTATGTGTCCACAGGTTTGCTTATGCTTGTATGTTTCTGTTTCTGGAGATGGCCATAACTCTACACACCTCACACATGAGCATTTTTGGGACAGGAATGAGAGACACCTGAAGAGAAAGCAATGTCTGAGGGAAGTCAGGTTATTCAGCATGAACTGATGAAGAAGAGGCAAAGGTCTGATGGTCTAATGTTACCTGGAAGCCCCTCTTTAATCTCAGCAGGTTTCACAAACGGGGCTGGCCAAGGCAATTCTCTCCAGAAGCTGCCTTTTCAGTGCACAGAAAGTTGTGAAAACCAGCTTAGGCACTTATCTCTTCCTGCCCTTTATAGAGCACTATGGTTTGAATGGGAACCTATACATCAGCAAACTAAGCTTTTCCATTCATAAAGTTTCTGTTGCGTATTTAGCTTTTGGCACCTACATGACTTTTGAACATGAATATTAACTCATGAGTAACATTGATCCTTTAGAAATCCAGATGTTTTTAAGGACTGTACTTAGAATGAGAAGGAAGTACAAACACTGTAGACTACATACTGTAAGGCATTTAGTATCTTGTGTACTCAGGAGTAGGATAAACTATTCTATCTAGTAAGAACTGATGAAGCATATACATGAGCAATACCCACGCTTGCAAGATGAAGATGATTGCTAAAGAGCTTCTAGATTTTCTGACATTTTCTAAACTAATCTACTGTAACAGTGTTTCCAGAATTTATAAAATTACTCCTAAATGGAGAAAATGGGCATCTTTTCTCAAGATAGAGGCCTTATTCAAGGCAACAGGAGGTTTATGCACTGTGCTTATGACTCCATTGTGGTAAGCAGGTGTAATGCCATCAGAAAATTAGATCTTGACATTCCCCTTCAAAATCAACCTGACTGTTTTCTCTGATGGGTTTGTAGGTAAGTGCTCAGTACATTGCTGAATCGTGCCCAGCCTGGGCTTTCATTTTGAGTGCAGGTATGAATAACTGTTATTAATTCCCTCCTCTCCTATACAATATCCCACTGGGGTTTTTTGGACACAGGAATTTTTGCTCATATAGTGACAAAGTCTGCCCAGCAATCAAGCCATTTTTTAGCGTACACCAGCATTTCTGCATCTTGTCTCACTTCCATTTGGCAGAGGTCAGAGGTGCCAATGTTAGAATGCTTTTCTATTCACAACTGCTTTTAAACTATGGGCATGGCCTTGATTTAATTTGCTGCTAGTGCTGCTTCATAGCTCCATAGATGTTAAAATCTGATCATATTTTTCACTGTAAACACAGGCAGTATATTTACACACAAACACACAATTTTGAATGAACTTTTGACAATGTTTAGTTGCCTTTTAAAACTCTTAAGATATATTATCCTGTTGGAAGATATTAGAAGACTAACAGTACTGGACATAGCACAGGGCCTTTAGAAAGAAAACCGAACAAGTAACAACCACAAAATGGAATCGACAAGCAAATAATTCCTAATATATTTTAACAGTTTAAGAGTACCTGGAATATTCCTTAAAAAAAAGAAAACAAAACCAAAAAAAAGAGCCAATGACAGCGCGACCTCTACACAAAGCAACTACATCTTTGTGCAATAAAGGTCAGGATAACATTATCTGAGGACTTTCTGCTAAAGTATTAAATAGCATATGCATTTTCTGAAATTTGGATCCTGTTATTGTGTGGTGATATTTACTCATTCTTAAAGATTCCATGCAAATATACACAGTACCTCTGAATACAAAAATGTGTGCATGGGTGTGGCTACTCTAAGACTCATGGGCACAAAGAAACATGCATATTCATGCTCAGATATACTCAGTTTACTTTAGTAATACCAGTGATTTTTACAGCTTTTTTTTTTTCCACAAATTACACTCCCGGATATCACTTAATTTTAACATGGTATTTGGAAAGTACAGGAGTCATATTAAAGTAATACGCCCTGTAAAGAAAATATGAATCTGACTAATAAAATTTTGCACATCTTTTTTCAACATCCATGTACTGAAAAATAAGTTATTTGCTTTCTCTAGTGAGAAAACAGATGAATGGGTGTTTTCAGAAATCTGATATATTAACCTTAAAATTTGATTCTGCTTTCATGCTTTTGAATACCATGTCTTTGTATCCAACAGGTCTTTCTGGAATTGTTAAAAAATATTCCAGGTCATTTTTGCATTTTACAGGGACCACTTTCTTGCTTTGTGATTTAGCATGGAACAGAAATGTGACATAATGAGAAAACAACAAAAGAAATGAATAAAAAAACCCACAAACAAACAAACCCCCCACAAACCTCTGACAACAAAATTCAGACTGTTTTATTGAGAAAGCATTGCCAAAAGGCTATGGCACCCCTTTCCACTATTTCTCAGTATGTAATCACATGGCACACATCAGAAATTATATCACTAAATGAAAGATCCTCTCACAGGCGAGCGAAGACAGAGCTGTAATACAGAAACATAAGAACACAGTATTCACTAACATCATGCAAAGATCAGAAAAAGGAACTGAAGAAGGGAACAGTGACACAAGCAGCAGCAGCAGCCAAACAAACTACAAATGCCAGCTCTGTCAGGTACAGTCAGGTGCAATGATTTCACTTTGCAAGTGTTAAAAGACACAGCCTACATTTTTTCCCTTAGTGGTTCAAGAAAGTCAAAATTTTTTATTTTTTTTTTCTCTCACCTATCATCCCTTGAAATCGGAAGAGCCCTGACTTAAAACACAGAATAAAATGTTTTCAGACCAATTCACCATTCTAACTAGGCATTTTTCACGACTCCTTAACTTGCTAGTACATTTCTGGAGTGACTTGGAGCATTCTCTCATGTATCAATCTCCTTAAAGTAGTCCTTAGGGCTTAAAATTGGCACCTGGGGCCAGCCACAATGTGTTCAAGCAAGACCTGGTTAAAAGGAGTTTATTCAGAAAGTAAGAGGAAGCAGCAATTGAACTGAAATGTAGTGAACAGTAGGCAGATTACCAAATGCCAGGATATACCGATGTCGTCCCTTCCTTCCCAGCTAAGGACAGACAAATGTAATTAGATGGGCTATAGTGACTGTTTGAAGAAGACACTAAAAAATATTAATGTGCTTTTTTTCCCCACTGGCAAGACATTTGCCCAAAGTAGGGACAGGGGGCTAAAGTCCATCTTATAAATGACAGGGAGGAAAGGGGTTGGTTTGTTGCAAGTTTGAATAGTTTAGCCCAACCCTAGGTGAGACAGAAGGCAATTTTCACCTCTGAGAAGGTCAATTGCATTTGCCAAGGCACAGATCACGGATAGGGCTTTAACAGGACAGAACAGGAAAGAATCATGCTGTTTAAGGAAATCTGCAAAGACCAGAGATCAAAAATGTCAGCTTTCAAACACATCTTTGGCTGAAAAAATAGCATTTGGAAGATTAATATTGTGCTAATGAGGTAGCATAGAGTGACTCTAGAAACCAGTGTGAAAAATCCCAGGCTTGTGCAGCCTAGGGACTACAGGAGATCCTTACCACATCTAGTAGTCCAAACCAGCAACTCCCAGGGGTTTTTTTAGGTCAGCAGATCTATTTTTTTCTTACCATTCACATAGCAAAAAGGGGGAATAAATTGAGAAGAAAACACCTAGGAGAATCACCTCTGCCTGAAAAAACATAAAGCTGATGTATCAGATTCATATTACCGTTCATAATGCAGGGAAGAGGAATTTGCCAGGAGGAAAAAGAGGTTTGCCCAGAAGCCTCTGAACTATTCAGAGGCTCTAGCTATTATGAGCTTTGTAATGGACCCCCAGCAGGGCTGTTGCAACTGACTTAAAGGAAAGAAATTGATGGCTCATGGACTAGTCCTTATCAGAGCTGAAAATGTGGAAAGTGAGCAAATAACTTTAAGAGATCCTTCCCCCCCCCCCATAAGTATTGCCATTTTCTATACCAAGATCAGGCATTGGAGATGGAAAGTTGCTCTATATTTTAAACACTTTTTAATTTCTCACACCAAATTTTATCAGTGTGTTTCTACTCATTTGTTTGAAACTCCACAACCAAGAGGAAAGTTTCTTTTCCTGAAGAAAGACACTTTATAAATTAAAGAAAAAGTTAATAAAACTTTCCCCTATTCTTCAGTAAAACCAGCTTGCTATAGGAGGGCACATATTCCCCACTGTACACAAGGAAAGTTATAGCTGACTTAATCCATTGAGCTCCGTATCTCCTTAGTGCTATTTGTAGAACTATGCCCTCATTACACAGAGAATTCTTCATTAAATGGAGCCACCACTTTATTACCGATCAGACTTAAAAGTGAATTTGGGCTACTATGGCTACGTTTTCCCTGAAGCGTTAGAAACTCTGAGTTTGTGATATTAACCCAATATCTGTTCACTTCACCCCAGATCCCCAATCTAATGTTTTGTTCAGCAGAAACAAATTGAAGCCTTAGAGATGGGGATACTTCAGCTGAGAAATTGCAAAGCTGTGACCTCAAAAATCTGCAGCTCCAAGGGACAGCCTAGAATCAGTGGTAAACCTTATGTTGATAACTGGGAACTGAAGGTCACCTAAGGACAGAGACAGCCAAGTCCTAATAAAAATTGTAACCACTTCAGTACAAGGTACAGAAGGGGTTCAAGATATGAGGGGGTAGGCAAAGAGGTCACAATACAGAAAAAAGCCTACCAGATCAAGCAGATACAATGAAGTAAATAAATTTAAAAAATGAACGAGAAGACAACCACAGATGACTGTGGGAAGCTTGCTGATGGCACTGCTGACACTGTGAGTAGGAAGTGGTGAAGGACAGGATGGTGGGTGAATCATCAGGTGGGGAGAGAAAAGATGGGAACACAACGGGGAGGTTTCCTGACCTAAAGTTTGAGGAAATTTTTAGAGCTAGCAATGGGATGCTTTGTCACAAAGCAAGAGCATCGCTCAAAAAGGGGGAGCATGGAATATAAACTCTGTCTAACATGGATACTCATAATTAACGAGCTGCTCTTGCTTGTTAGCATTATGAAAATGTGCTGCAGGGCAAGTTTTAACAGAACCTTTTAACATTAAACTTTATTCATACACCACAGTTATTTTTGCACAGCTAGACAGTTACACTTCTTTTTCCTCCTCCTCTGTGCTCCTCCCAGCTGCATTTTTCTCAGAAGCATCTCAACCCATTTGTGCAACGAGGCTTATGGAGCCTGATATTCACTCTATAACAAAGCAAAGACATCAATACTGTCATGTACAATGCAGCTCAGCAGTATCCTCAGCTTCTGCCTACTCCTCATATCTTTCTGTTGTATCTCTGCCACCTGCTATGTAAGTCATGCAGTCAGTTCTTTAAAACAAGTACTTCACCTATAGAGGTAAAAAGGTGAAAGAGTCCTATATGGAAAAGGAGTATTTTGACCCAAGAACCATCGTAACCAAACAAGTAACTCAGTGCAGAACAAGTAACTTAAGAAGTGCCTTTGGACCTTCAGTTCTTCATGCTGGAGACTACCCAAGGGAAGTCAAAAGTTGCCATGGAGGACAGTAGCCAGGCACAGCTGCTGTCCATGGACAGAGAGGTACAGGGTCAACAGAAAGCTTACAGAAACCTTAGGTGTCATCCATTTACTGGGTCTGCCAGCCAAAGAGAACGTGCCTAAGGAAGAGCCTCACTCTTGCTGATTTAAGTTTTCAGGTTTGTTCTAATTTAGTGGTAATCTACAGCACTAGTAGTGCATGGTGTATCTATGTTAAGGTTTTCTCTCTGAGTCTGTGGCAGTTGCTGTTTCCTTTTTTTCCCTACCAAGTTATAGTTTCCATCTCATCAAGCTCACCCAAACCTACAATTAAGCCAGCACATATAATTTTACATGTATGTATAGCACACCTGAACTCAATCAAAGGACATGTGGGTCAGTTTTAGCATTAGTATCAAATATATGCTAATTGATACAAGTTTGAGAACGACAATCCATTTTTCAATTTTTACTTTTGGCCACGTTTTCCCTTCAGACCCACAGCCTGAGAGATAGCCTGTAACCCAGGAGTGAACATTATGCAACATGCAACACAGTCGTCATGACGTTTATGCTAATAGTAAAGGTGTGAAGTGCCAGAAAGAAGTAAGAAGACACATGAAGAGATAAGAAAAGGACAAAGGCTCAATCTGTTTCAGTTTATGCTCATTCCATATACCAGAAATCTTTGTTTTCTGCTTTTGAGATTTCTCTCAAGGTGAATACATACTAGTGAACAAGAAAGCAATTAATATTATTAAATATTAATAAACAATAGCAGGGTAGAGGATTATGAAAATTAGCTATATTTTAGTTTTCTAAGAAAGAACTGCAGAAATAGAACAGGGTAAGTCCATCACTTGTTTCCATGTGGGCAACTTGCCAGCCAACATGTCCACAACTGAAAACTTATCTTTTTTAGTGCACCATAATGTTAGTACAATGCTTTACCAGAGAGGCAGAAAAAATAAATCTATTTTTTATTTAGTTAGTTAAAGGCCATATTCAGTGTACCTCTCCCCCTAGTGATAACTTCCTCTGTCTAATACAGATACCTTATTTTTATTATCTTCTTCTATTGCTAGGATAAATACCAGAATGTCCACTGACTAAAACTGACCATATGAACTCTCACCCTCTGTGTATCTCAATTTTACTGCTGGTAAAATGTACTTTAATCCTTCTCTTTCCTCAGCCAGCAGTTCCACATTTTTCTTCATATCTATTGGTGGTTCTTCTGTGGTTCTTTTTTCATGGGAAGTAAACAAAAATTCATTGATTTCTGTATGAGAGGATACAATAGTTTTTGCACACATCAGTGGCACCTACTCAGACACATACAACTCCTCCTTTTGTGATATCCAAGTTATGTCTTTTACAATCTTAGATGGCAGAAAAAACACGAGCTATTATTTTTATTTCTGAATATTTGGGAGTCACTCACACATTACAGTGCTGAGAACTACTTAAATACCTAGACATAGAGAAGATCACATCAGCCTCTTCAACAAGTCAAGCCTCTCCCCCACTGGCGAATAATAACACCAGTTAAGTACAGTACATGAAAATGAGATTTATTCCTTCCTCTATGTTCATGATTTTGTTCCTAAGACCATTAGTTGTATCCTTTTGCCTGCAAGCCACATCTCTAAGCAATTACTTATTGACATGTAAGCCTAAATCCTAAATATACCTTCTATCCATAGCCTCTGTGACCCTCCACATAGCCTGCAGACTGCTGCTGTGTATTAAGAAACTGAGTCTGAACAGAGGAAATAAGTTCCTCTGTCCTTTATCCCCTGCACAGCTATGTTTTTCTCTCTGTTGAAAGGCCTCTGTTACAACTCAAAGCTGCATGCCTCATTCATTTCAAAAGGATTCCTTTCTCTTTAAGAAGGTTGATCAAATACCTAGGTGACTTTTTTTTTTAAGTTTTGCATTTTTTTAATAAATGCTTATATACGGGGGGGGGGGTTGTTTTGGTTTGGTTTTTTTTCTGGAAAAGAAATTACCCAGGACCACAAAGTATATGGAAGAAAGGTACAAACCAAAAAGATTTCAAAGACATGACCGAGCATCCCACTTAAGTGAAGAAATGTCCCGAAGGAACTGCTGATGTTCTCACAACTAGATAAAAACTGAGGATGTTTAAGAAAGAAGAAAAGCTCTGAAATACTGCAGAAAGTATTCACCTTCTCTAGATCTTCTCTTGATCTTCTGTACAATAACCACTGGTATTTTCTCACAATTTGGGACAGGATCCAAAGAGTGGTATTCATCTGAGCTCTGGAGGTGGGACAGCAGCATTTCTACAGAAAAACTGGAATTATTCACTCAAAAATTGCTAACTCTCACATGAATTTAAAAAAAAAAACAAACGTTCCCAACAGCATTTTAGACAAAATATTCAGAAAAGAAATGAATATGCACAACATTTTGGAGGAAAAGGCTGAGCTAGCAAACACTAGCATACACTGTTTCACAGTAAATGGGTTCCAGAGACTGCCGTGCTTTCTGCATTCATTCAGTGACAGATCAGTCTAGGAGAATGGTAGCATCTGGATGAGGGCAGATGGCTAAACTGTCAAATAATGACATTTTACAAAATTTCAGCAGTCTAAGCGCAATATGGTTCCAATCCCAAAGGCAGACAGGTAAACAATGGTGCAGAAGTTACATCACTAGCATATAAGATTATTGATTATAATTATTCTAGGGGAAAGAATTCTTCTCAGAAGATTAGGCTGACGGGAAGATTAAGAGCTCTCTCAAAATGAGTTAGGTGACTGCTCCCTGGTTTTGTTCAGGCATCTATCTTGCTACTTTTTCACCTCAGAGGAGCTTGTTGTGCTGAGCTAAGATAAAATAAAACTTCTCTGGCTAAAGATACTCAAATCCACCATTTCTCTGCAATTAACTTTTCACTGCAAAAAATTCCATTGGGATCCAGAATTCCACCACTGAGTCAGGGATAGCTGCTAAGAGAAGCCTTTGTCCTTACAACCTGAATGCACCTGGAAGCCAAACAAATCTTATCATCTGTATAGTTCAGAGGAGGAAATAAATTCATTTGTGAAGATACCAGAAAATAGTAGTTGATTCTGTGGAGAGAAACTAAAACATCTTTCCACTCAGTTGAACTTACATAGAGACAAAATTTAGAGTTTTGAATAGTCTCTCTAAATCTATACAAAATCAAGCTTCTGTAAAGAACAAGGAAAAAGCTTTTTTTTGTGTGTGGTAACGGGCACGTGTTTTGGAAGACAAGTCATAAAATAGGTAAGTTAAGAGAGAATACTTCCACTTTAACTCAGAATTTCTATTCCTCTTGTACAGCAGTCACAGCAAAGTACCTTAGTGATGAAAAGTGAACCATAACCTACAGTTCATAGTGTCATTCTTGAAGAGAAAGTGGAGACTCCTAGCTGAAATTTTTACATCTGTCAACAACCACTGATACCATTAGCTGTGCAGTTACGTGAGTGACAGTGGAGCCTTCCAGAAGTGACTGAGGGATTCTTCTCTCTCTTTGGTTCCTGCTCCTGGTGTTAATGCGCAGTTGTTCCCCAGCCCAGTATACACTGGCATGCGTAGCTTTGCAGATTGCCAGTCTGTCACCTGCCCTGTTAAACTTATGGCTACCATGCTCACACAAGAACCTTCCCAGAGAATGGGCAGATAGACCTATGAAAGGCAACAGGCACACAGACAGACAGGCCTATCAAAACAGAAAGGAAAAAAAAAAAAAAAGCTATTCTGCTGGAAGTATTATTAATATTAAAAATATCATAAAGTCTTCATCTGCTTTTCATTAAACTCATATATATAAATTTCTGTGCTTTACGGTGCTTGGTAGATGTGATAAAATTACATGGATGGTGTGAATTAGCTGAAGTTCGGTCTAAATAAAACCAAAGTAATGCTGATTGGCAAGGGAAAGACTTTAAAAAAGTAAGTGAAGGAGTAAGGGAACCTGGTTTTTTTAAATTGTGTATTATTGCTGGTATGGGTCTTAATGTGCCTTTTGTATTAGGTTCACATTTTTTTCTGAGTTCATACTTGGCAACAGTAACCCAGAAGCTACTACTATTCCTCTCAGGTACTTCTTTTACCTTTTCATTGACACAGTGATAGTACTAAGAATATCTTTAAGAAAGATCATTCTGCTTGGATATATCACAGCAATATGCATAGCTTTACCACCTGCAGAACAGAATAATCTAACCTTGTTGTGTGTTGAGCACTATAGTTGAATTATGTCAATGCATGTATCAATGCATATGCTACTAATTACATAATAGTTTAGAGCCAGAGTGCTAATTGTGAATTAAGTGACATTAAACAGTGCAGAATCTTTTTTTCCTCCATAATTACATTCTCACTTTTGACACGTGGAATAAACCTTCCAATGTTAGAGCCAGAGTTTTCTCAAGAAAACCTTATTCCTTTGGAATTTCACTTTCTCAGTAGAAACATTATTGTCTAAAATGGGACTTGAACTTTCCGACTTACTTTGATAGCAGGGATTGCCAGAGGGCAGATGCTTAGGTGGTATAACTCTACCTCAGCTGTGTATAGTGGAGTGAATTCACAGATTGTCTCTTTCTTGCAAAGGAGAATCATTGCTAACATTCAGGCACAGAAATTCAGATTTAGCTATCTGTAAATGATTGATTTAACAAGAGTTAACTGTTTCTTCAAAAGAACCAGGGTAAGTTTCTATAGCATATATCCAGCTGGCTTTGCTCATATTAACAAGAAGTCATTTGGTGTGCATAGTATTTATGGCATAGAATAAATGTGGTTAGGACAGCAGAATCTGGTTTATACAGTATCACAGATTTTGAGAAGAGTTGTATTGGCTACTCATGGAAAAGCCAGTGAATACTGTTGTTGGACGTGTTCATAGTGTGCTTGTTCTCATAAAGAATTTTATTATTGATTACAGAATCTTCTGCTCTCCTGTGGTCAGTGCTAAAATTATAAAACCATCATCCCAAGCCTAAATTCAGAAGTAACATTGATCATGGTTTATATGCTCTGTGTGTAATCACACTCGTAATATAAAGTTACAGCTTGTTACACCTTTTTCTGATCTTAGTCTAAAATCTCTGTATTTTGTTTCTTATTTCTAAATTAATTGGCAACCTCCACTTAGGGAAGGTAAATAAGCAATTTCTTTCACATAGGCTGAAAGAAAATAAGACTGGAAAAGATATTGACACGTTATTTAATCCATCTCCTTGCCAAAAAAGAGAGTAAACTGTAGCTGAAGTACTTCACACAAACATTTGTCTAACCTTTTGTTAAAGCCTTGCATGATAGAAATTCCACAACCTGCCTTAGGTAACATATTTCTACAATCAACTACCCTTACTGCTTTTACCTGTCCTAAATGTCACTAGCTGCAATTTAAGCCCTCATGGACCTCATGCTTGAATTAGGAGCGGGATTCGACTATCTCTACAGGTAGACCTCAGTCTCCTAAACTTTTTGAATCAGCTTTAAAATCCCTTGCAGACTACAAAGGAATTGAAAGTAAAAATGTATACATACAATGGATAAAGGTCTTTTTTTTTCATGGTTTCACATGGCAAAACTGGAACAAGCACCATGGTAGGCAATAGCAGAATAACTTATTTTCTATGTTACTTTGCCTTAAAATAGCAAAAGATTAAGCTGCTAGTGTAGAAGTATTTAGGTAAATAAACTGTCATCAACCCAGCAATCAAACTGAGAAAATGTGAAGGTGGGATGAATCCAAAACTACATAGGCATAAGCTAATTCATATTCATAATCTAAAACTTTTCATATTCAGAGGGATTCTGAATATATAAAGGCCCCAGGGGAAAAAAAAAAAAAAAAAGAAATAGTAGTAGATCCTCAATAAGGATACTAGTCTGTAACATCACAGCAACTAACTGGCTAACAGGAGCATATATTTCGGGATATTTCAATGCAGTAACTAAGTAAAGTTAGTTGTACATGGTACTGAGTAACAATATGCCCACATTTAGATAATTATCATCAAAAAATACAGACACCTTCACATGAGATCTAATTTCTGTTTATCATGCAAACTACACAAAGGAATCAAATCCAAGTTGTGGTTGCACCTTCAAATTTGAAAATTCTCCTAGCAAAGGAGAACTTGCTGCCATGCCTCATAGTATTAGCTCAGAGTGTGAACTTATGGCTTCTCCGTTCAAGTGTAATAAAAGTCATGGTAGGGATTGCAAGGGAGATCTGATACATTAAAATGTTATTAGAGACTTGTTTAGGCTACCAATTTCACTTGAGCTGTCTGCTTCAAAGCAAGCTGAATTGCACTCTGGGTTTCAGTGACCAAACTGATTAGTTCTCCATTGACTGTAAAGATGGTTCAGGTATCTGTGATCACATGCAGACCCCTGTGTATAAATACCTTACTGTTTAGCCTTAATCTGGAGCTGAACCTCTCCCCAGTGTGGGATTCAGTTGCCTAAAAAGCCATCTAGTGCCATTTCACATATCACAGCGTACCTCACCCAGCTTCCAGATGCTACTCCAAAAGACCAAGGGTACTGTGTAGGTCATTTCTGCCAGCTCCCTAAAGGTGTCAGATACATTAGGTCATTTGAAATTACATTAGAAGCCTGTGTTTAGATCACTAAATCTCTCTAGAGATGTCCAAAGATTTGTTTCTTAAGACTAAGCTAGCCCCTCTTGACTCCTATATTCAATAAGGAAGAACAGGTAACCAACTAGAGCAATTCATTTAATTCATTGAACAAGATAAAAACTGGCTTCTGGACATGCTTATTTTTCTTCGATGACTATAAAGGGAATGAAGACTGTCTCACTTAGGATAAAGAAAATTCATTTTTATATGCCTAAACTATGACCTAAAGAGTCATCACCAAGAATCATATAGTCAGTTCACTTTTTTGATGGGATTCAGTTACTTATGCATAGGTCCCTAGGGTCGTGTTAGAGAACCTAGGGTGTCATGCCTGGCTTCCAGGACACAAGTCTCCTGTTTCACAAGCTTTCCACCCATGCAGATGTCATAGGTATCACCAAGGGCAAGAGACACCTATGTTTAGGCACCTGAATCCTTCTTCATGGGTTTATGAATATGGATGTGGGAGTAGAGATGTATGAATAGAGATGGTAAAAATCTGTTATGTTCATTTGAGCACCAAGAGGTTCTAATTGTCCCAAACATACAGTAAGCATTTTTCTCTGCAGTCATGCTCTGGTCAAGATTTGTCATACTCCAGCTTGCTGACCCACACCCGCTGGAAGGTGGAGAGGGAAGCCAGGATTGCTCCTGCAGCTTATGCCATTGATGATCTTGATTTTCATTGTGCTCAGTGCTAGGAGCATGACCTCCTTCTGCGCACTGTCAGCAATACCAGGTACACTGTGCTGCCAACAGACCACATCACATTGATGTGCAGGTCCTTATAAATATCCACATCATGCTTCAGAATGGAGATGATACTTTTCTAGATAACACAGAGAACAGGAGGAGAAGACAGCTTGTAAAGGATGTCCTGGTTTCAGATGGGATAGAGTTAATTTTCTTCTTAGTAGCTGGTACAGTGTGGTTTGGATTTAGTGTGAGAATAATGTTGATAAACCACTAAAGTTTTAGTTAAGTAGGGCTTATCCTAAGTTAAGGATTTTTCAGTTTCCCATACTCTGCCAGCAAGCAGGTGCACAAGAAGCTGGGAGGGAGCTTGGCAGGACAACTGACCCAAACTAGCCAAAGGGATATTCCATACCATAGAACGTCATGCTCAGTATATAAACTGGGGGGAGTTGGCCAGGAGGGGTGGGTCACTGCTGGGGCATCGGTCAGCAGGTGGTAAGCAATTGCATTGTGCATCACTTGTCTTTTCTTGGGTCTTTTGGAGGTTTTACTTTCCTTTTTTTGGTTATATTCCTTTCAATTACAGTTATTATTATTATTATTATATTTTATTTTACTTTAGTTATTAAACTGTTCTTATCTCAACCCACAAGTTTTACTTTTATTTATTTATTTATTTTCTTCCCCATCCCAGGGGGGAGGAGTGAGCAAGCAGCTGTGTGCTACTTAGTTGCTGGCTGGGGTTAAACCACGACAAGGAAGATTACAGAAAAGAGGCTTACAGGCTGGCCAGGGCAATTAGAACCTGGCAGTGCACTCAGGGCCCTGAGAAAGTCAGGGTGGTTTAGTTTGTTAAGGACTATCACAGAGAGAGAGCTACCCAAGATATGCAGGAGAATTATAGGTAAAGTTCATCCTCACTTTTTTTTTTTTACCCTGCAGCATATCAAGAAAAGGCTGTCAATCAATTAAACTACTGGCCAGTAAATATGGAAGCAGTAAAACAAATATAAAAGAAAAACTACTTCATATATTTCAGAATCAACTGCTGAAATTTACTGACACAGAAAGTCATCACCAAATACTGTGGTTGGAGTCTTAAAAAGGCTGAATAATTTTACAAGCAGCTACAGCATTTGTTATTATAAAAAGCTAAGACAAGAATGCATCTCGATGTCATGCCTCAGGGCACAGAAGTGGATCAGCTGCCGTCAGGATAGGCTTTTCCCACAACCTATATCACTATGAGGTCAGCGGAGTACAGTGTGGTAAATTTTACTTTCCCCTAATGCATCACTTAATGGAAAATTACCAGAGGCATGAGGCTGGTTTGGAAGGAACAATGGTCCATTCTAAAACAGCTCTAATGAATATATCATGGGGAAAAGTCCATTAAAAAAATCAAGTATTTGCTTACCAACTATATTGTATGAGATAAAACAAATAGAACTTATGTTCATGATCAAAAAACCCTAACAGAAAATCTAATTCCTTCAATTAACTTATTGAATGAGTAGTGCTAAAGCCCGCGTCACTACAGGAGTCTGAATTGTTGGGGAGGGAGACAAGAAGTTATTGATTTAACTTGAGCACTGTGCAGAACCTATATGAAGATGTAAATCAAGGACCATGCCTCAATAGTAAACATTATTTACTCTAATCCAGTATCTTATAAGAATGAGAAGCAAAGGAACTTATGCATTTCAATAATATCTGTGTTTAGACAACGTGAGTTTATAAAAATAAGTAAACATGTTAAAAGAATTTAAAGGAAAGTAAAAATGTGAAATACGTTATACGGGTGGAGACTGCTTAAAGCCACCAGGTTTGATGCTTAGAGTAACAGTATACTGCTTATAAAAAAAGATTTTTAAAAGAGGATATAAAAGCTGACATAAAGACAAGCAAAGGAGACAGCAGAATTAAAAAGACAACCTTTAAAATAAAAGACATCTAAATGAGGAAAATAGAAAAAAAAAGGAGCATAAAATTTGGCAAGTTAAATGTAAGACTATCACACAACAGTCAAGAAAAAATAATGGGAAACTCCTGGTAGAGGCATAAAAATAATAATAAATATTTTATTTTAACATATTTAAAACTGAAAGACTGTCTGTAAGATGACAGATGTGATCAAGGTGCAAAAAAGAATCCCCAAGGAAGATAAAACTGTAACAGAAATACTAAATAAATTCTTAGTACTCATCTTCATATTGGAAGAGTAACCTATGTTTTGGGGGGATACTATATTAAAGTAAAATATCAATAGGAGAACATTTAGAAAAGAGTAGTAAACAAATCTCCCAGACTCAGCAGTATTAACTCAAGTTCTAAAAGAATACTATATTGGTGAATTATAAACTGTGCTTGCAATTTAAAATTAGAACTGACTTGCTACCAAAGGAATAAAAAACACTATAAGGGTGAATGTGGGAATCTTCATACCAGTCTGAATTCTTTAGTTAGCAAATTTCTTGAAATTAATGTGAAGAGTAAAATGAGTAGACATATGGATAAATGTGGTATAACTGGGAACTGGGAGCACAGCTCCTGCAGCAGGAAGCCCTGCCTCACAAATCTGTTAGCCTGAGCAATCACACGGGGAAGGCTGTCCCAGTAAGTCAGGACAGCACTGCCAGAGATCCAACCCTAAGTCAGATAAACCTGAATAAATGGCTGGGCTCAGCTCAGCAGTGGGCAGAGATAGGAAGTTGCCTTTCAGAAGTACAATTTAGCCCAAGTGAAAAGCCTCGCTGATGCACCTATAGAGCCTCATAATCTGGCGAGAGGCTATTCAGCAAAAGCTTGAGGTGTGCGGCACCACATTTTGTTGCCCATTGTAAACAAGATATCTGTGAAATTGGGACAACTATGAGGAAATACAGCAAAACACTAGGAATACCTCTTGTTCGGGGACCTACGCACAGACAAACTAGTGCCCATACTTAGAAGAATTGAGCTGTGTAAAATCCATGTAAACCACACAAGCAATCTTAACCACTTCACTCAATCACAGTGGCAGGATGTGGCCCCCGGGCAAACTTTTCAAGAGATCCTTGCAAGACACACGCTAACATTTCAGACAAGTGTGTTATGGGCTATATCTATCCTACCTGGCTGAGCTAATATAAAGAAGTCTAGGAGGTCAGAAGATTATCATAATAGGAAGCCTTTAGAATAACAGCAGAGAGCAAGGGGAAGCTCAGTGGCTCAGCTCCCCATCAATAATAAAGTGGCTCTTTTTTCCAACAGTCAAACTGGTTTTCTGCTTCTGTCATGAACAAAGGCAGGCTGCTCAGCAGGGCATGCAAAGACCCACCGCACAGCCACAAAACCTCCACAGACCACTCTTTCATCAGGTCTAGATGAGGTTTCAGAAACTCACTTCGTCTGGTGAATAAACAGCTCAGAGCAAGAGGAAGGATACTTGCTCCATCAAAAAAAGAGCTTCTAGGCTTCGGTTATGTTTGTTTGCTGTCTTTCTGCCATCCTTCACCCCTGCAGTGTTTGGTAAACCTCTGTCTATTAAGTTGGCAAAGCAGAGAAAAATTGTGATAATACACCAGTGGTCAACAAGCCAGCCTTTAAAGAAAAACACTGCTGATAAGATAAACAGCTTGTGATGTACTTAATTACAATATTTCATACTCATTTAGCCATCTCCACATCACAGCACTAACAAAGTGGATTTCAAACAGGAAATAAGACTCCTTCCCACAAGCCTGGAGGGCTAATTATAAAATAGCAACCTACTTTTTTTTTTTTGTAGCGAGCATATTTTTTTTTTCCAGTAGAATTTATTGAGCTCATTACCAAGCTGCTTATGAAGTGATTTGAAATGAGGCAACATTAAAGCATTCTGAAAATCCCTTGTACTTAGTCATCTTGACACTTTGTTTGAACTTGAAGCATTAATATGAAATAACTGCAGCAGCCCCATATTTCTGATTCTATTGTTTGACAGCACATTTAAAAGCTAAAAGATGATATGATCAAGGATTTTTAATCAGCACAGTAATTTGTAGGAGTGTCTCAAGTATTCATAACTTTGAAAAGACCAAAGGGACATGCCTGTGAGAAACAAGACAGGTACAGTGCATGTCAGCATAGAATAACACAGCAATGTGAAACAGGGAGTACAGGCACTGCTGGAACTGAGGGGGGTTTTATTGCTTTTTACAGGCAAGACTGAAAATTGAAAGATACACATCAAAGCCACTACAGAACTCCACACACTGTACCTTATTAGCCTGGTTTTACCTTCCGTAATCGCATTATATAATATGCATCACCAGATTAACCTGCTTGGGGTCAGCAGAGGGGCCACCATAAATATATTTGAAGTGAAGCCTGTGAAGGTTTTCAAAGTGGGAAAAAAAAAAATCTATAGAGAGGAGTAGTAAAATCCATGGAAATATATAGCGTATTAAAGTGAAATCTGTGAATAGCTTTGCTTTTCATCGTTCCCCCCACACACACCCGTGCATTAGTGGTTGAACTAATAATTAGAGCCAATGGAAATGCTCTGTTGAAAGAAAGGGTTTAACATCATCCTTCACTCTAACTGCATTCTAATGTTCTGCCTACCTTATTACAAAGCCTTTAAAGGAAAGGGGAAATCATTTGTAAGAGAACAAATGGGCACTAGTAGTACAAACATTGAATGTATCACAGTGTGGTGTCTCCCACAAAAAGGGCAAGCATCCCCAAATGTGGTTTACAGCAAAGAGGGGGCAGATTCAAGCCAAACGTGCGTGTTGAGGGTACAAGAGGCTTCCTCCTCCCTCCAGTACTTTTGGGTGTTGGAGAGAGAGTAATTCAGACCCTTCATGGGATGGCACTCTGAAATGAGATCTCCAGCAGAACAGCTTGGAACCTGCGATCCTCTGCAGCCCTCTTAGTATGCTTGATGGCCTCTTATGTGCAGACTTAAACTAATAAGGAAACACCGAGATAGATGTGTTGGGCTGTAATCTGGAAAGAATTCATTAGCTAAGCAGGATCTAGCCAAGTCATTACTTAGGAGATCCCCCAAGGAATTCCCATGCAGTTTAGAGAAACAGTATCAGGCCCCTGTTTTCTGAACCTTCACAGTTCTGTTAATAAAAGCTGATGGCTAAAAAAAAACAAAAAAAAGCATACTCCCCAAAAAGCCAATATATTGCAACAAAACAAGATGAACAAAGCAGAGAGGAAAGGAATAGGAAACAAATAAATTCAATGGCTGGCCAGCTGCAGCATTTGCATCTCTCCACCTGTTTAGCTGCTACATGGCTGGAGAATTCAGCACTTGATCTAGAAGGTGACTTGAGAAAGGATTTCAGGAATAATGAGGTGTTGCTTGTTCCATCATAATTCAGAGCTTTGAAGATGTTTTCCCAACTAGAAGAGCAGCTTCCCTCTCTAGATTTCTTAGAGTCATGGTACACTATCATGTAGATCAACTTACAGTGGCATTTGCTGTCTTAATAAGGATTTCAGTGAAACTCTCAAACACTGATGGGATGTCAGAGTATGGTCTGCATTTTTGAGTTGTTTCCTGCTTTCTTGAGAGAAGAGATGAGAGAGCTCTGCATTGTGTTAAAGAAACAAGCATATAGAAAAAAATGTACATAAACCGGAAGATTTCATGAAAATGTGTATTTTATATTGCACATTAATTCTTTGTGAGAGTGGATAGAATATTGATGATAAATCCATACCTTTTCACTACTGTTCCCTTCATTTGAATCCATTTGAACTGATAGTGATTAAAAGCTGTGACCATTTTTAGTGTAGTAGCTGGAATGAAAAGACATTTGCCAGGCTTTTTCTCATGTCAGTCACAAAATGATGGGGCAATATCAGAAGACCTACACTGCTGCCAAATATACCTTCCTGTAGCAGTATGGAAAAACAAAGGTGTTCGGAAGTCTTGTGTTGCCAGTTCAGCTTCTTATGTTCTTCTAAACAGCATTTAAAGATACGGATTTTTATTTCATCATTCAAGGAAAAACATTACCTTAACTTTGAGCAATATTATATTGCTTTTGCCCTCAAAGCAAATATCTCTTTGTTTAATACTTCATTTGACTCATCATTTTATTTGTTTTCTGCTTTTAAAACCACAAATATAAAAATGAATAAAGTTACCTATTATACATCTATTCACTTGTAGGACAAAAGCAATACAATTTCTCTCAAGGCTAAAATAGTTTCGCAACTTACACAACACAAATTGTTTTTGTCCTGTGGCGTAGTTTTAATTGGCTATTTTCCTTTGTGAAAGGTACAATTGGTTTTATTTGTACTCCTTTGTGTGTTTTCCACTCTTCAACATCATATTTAGGACAATTTTGGATATGCTCTTTACTTTCTCTTCTTAAGGGAAGAGTGAGAGCAGTTGTTCTCATCACTGACAGTTCCCAGGGAGCTATTTGGCTCAATCTGAAAAATATCCCCCCCTCAAAAAAAAAAGAAGGGAAAAAAGCTAATTACCCAATTGTGACATAGATGTCTATGTGAAACATGGATTAAATAACAGGTTATCTTTTAGGTAAGCAGTGTTATGTCTCCTGATCTTACAAGGCAAGTTTCTGTTTTGATGGGTTATTCCATAGTTGTCTGCAACGCTGCTGGTGGTTTGCTCTGAAAACCCTTTTATTTTTCCCAAATGAGATACTGCCCAAGTCTAATGCAGTGTGGTAATCCTTATGCTCCTTTTGTTGCTTACTTGATACAGTAAAAGCTTAAGTTTCCCATTGCTTTTGTTATTAAGTTTAACTTGTTGGACTGGTTGAAAACAAAACATTGGAGTTTATATAGAGAAGTGAAATGGCAGTGAACTTCACGTGAGGGTAGCAAGAAAATTCTCTGGAGTGTAAAGTACCAGTAGGAGCAGAGCTATAGACAGCATGGAGCAAGGGCTGCTCCCACTCCAGTGTTCCTCTGGCAAAGATGTCAATGGGTGTAAAAGCACATTAACTCCAAGAACTACAGCTGCTGCCAGTCAAGAACAGGAGCTGCTAGTGAGCAGCAGCATCAGAAAAGTTCATGATTTCCAAACAAGTCCGGGGCTTGTGGCAGTTGGAAAGATTGCAGATGTGACCAACACGTGAGAGAGGAGGGAGGTCAAAGTTTCACTATGGCTGCAGATGGAAGTATAATCCCAAATAGCGAATGTCTGAGAATATATAATAACCTGTACTATCTTTTCATTTTTCAGATCAATGAGACCTAGCATTTTTTCCCCAGCCTCATGATCATCTGTTTTCACTTCTGACTTTTATGTACTACGGCTCAGACATTTTAATGAAATTTAGTCATGGCTGTGCTCAGCCTACGACAACTGACTGACCAGGGAGCCAAGGCTCTTTTTTAAGAGAGTCATCTCAAGCTGAGGCCAACAGTGAAATTGGGTCTCCTGCCTCCTAGGTAAATGCTCCAGCCGCGTAAAAGCCAGTCAACAGCACCACCATCAGCCTGTGAGCTTTGGGCAGAAGTGAATGCTGTTATGCATTCAGCTGGCCCAGCACATAGCTGCAAAGGGAGCCCCAGAGCCCTCCTTCTCTAAGGGGCTTAGTTAAACAGCGGTACATCTCAATATGCACAGTAATAGGACTTCTGTAGTTTAACCTAACCTTCTGGCAAAACCTTAGTTGCCTCTGCCTATAGCTTTGCAACCGTATGAGCAGATTGAACAGAGTTTTCCTGGAGCATTTTCTCTGTCTTATGTGCCCATCTTCAACATTCAGGCAAGTGCACTTTTTAGTATCTTAGCCAAGGTGCTTTGGAAAGTTCCTAGATGAATGTCTGTCCCTAAACACCATTTTAAACCTGAACCACTGTTCAAGTATCAGTATGAGATCTTTAAGAGATTTAATCCCTACTCATTTATCTTTAAAAATCTGGACCTTAAAAACCTGAAGTCTCATTAAAAGTAATTTTTACTAAAATTTCTAGAAACCTTTTTTTTTAGATTAAAATGATTTTACCAAGAAAAGGGTATCAGCATATTACACCATTGATGTGCTGTCAGTGAGGATCTGGCCAAACGGGAAAAGATGAACTTTGTAGTGAAATAGTTAAAGCATTCGTGAAGGGTTAAAAACACTATACTGGCACAATAGCGTTTGTTTCTTTGTTTGTTTTAAATTTTGAAGCTGTATTGACACTGTATCTTCTTTCTTGCATATCTTCAGCCATGTGGGATCACACATCTACATATTCTAACTTATTTATGCTGGCCATGCCGAGTCCTTGATGACAAGTCAAGTAGGTGTTCCAACACCTACTGGGACAACTTTTAAACAACCTTAACAATCTCAGCGTAGGCATCTGAGCATAACAGTGACTATGACCACAGCAAGCTGTGTGGCAGCCATCTCTGGAAACAGGGTGTCAAGGCATTTAGTTTCAGAACCAGCAGAGCTATACAGGAGAGTTTTGAAGGAGCAATGAAAGGCACCACAAGTCTGGTTCATTTACTATCATCTGATCTTCTTTCTAGTTAAACATTATACAAAACATTTTTCAGCTAGGAAAAAAGGCTCAAGAAAATAACTCCCCAGCTGGTTTTGCTGATAACTAGAAGCACTAGGAGAAAGCTGTAACTGCATTCTCTAGGAATTCCTGACTACTAGCCAAAGCAGCACTCTATATTATATGACTGTAACAAGACTCCTCTTAATAATATTGTAATTCATGCATGAAGACACTTTCACATATGTTTCATAGCTAAGCTTGCTTAAAATGCATGATACCTGTTTTGCAACTCTTACAGATATTTGATATGAATCTAGAAGAGTACATACTCTTCAGTTTAAGCTGTCTAAAGGGCAGATATTCAAAACCGATGAAAGCAAGTAAAAATTATATTACGTCTTCCTCAATCCTGCTTAATACAACAGATTGTAAAAATCACAATGGGGCTTAAAGGATTGAAGTTTTTGTCTACAAGTGGCTCCACAAACTCCTGTACAGAAACTATCCTTGAAAGCAGAAGGTTTACACGTAAGTTCAGTTGTGTCATATTCACCAAGCTGACCATGCTTTTGGACTATGGCCTACTACTGTCTCCTTCTACTAAGAGAAAAGACAAGACTTTGCAATATACATTACTGGTAAGAGGAAGAATAGAATAGAACAGAACAGAATGTTTGATTTCAGTTGAAGGGGACTTACAACAATCATCTAGTCCAACTGCCTGACCAGTTCAGGGCTGACCAAGCGAAAGCATGTTATTAAGGGCATTGTCCAAATACCTCTTAAACACTGAGAGGCTTGGGGCATCAACCACATCTCTAGGAAGCCTGTTCCAGTGTTTGGCCACGGTCTCAGTAAAGACTTGCTTCTAATGTCCAGTCTAAACCTCCCCTGGCACAGGTTTGAACCATTCCCATGTGTTCTATCACTGGATACCAGGGAGAAGAGCTCAGCACCTCCCTCTCCACGTCCCCTCCTCAGGAAGCTGTAGAAAGCAATGGGGTCACCCCTCAGCCTCCTTCTCTCCAGACTAGACAAGCCCAAAGTCCTCAGCCGCTCCTCACAGGACATGCCTTCCAGCCCTGTCACCAGCTTTGTTGCCCTCCTCTGGATGTGTCCAAGGACCTTCACATCCTTCCTAACCTGTGGAGCCCAGAACTGCACACAGTATTCAAGGTGAGGCCGCATCAGCACTGAATACAGGGGGATAATCCCCTCTTTTGACCGGCTGGTTCAACTGTGTTTGATGCCCCCCGGGATGGGGTTTGCCCTCTTGGCTGCCAGGGCACACTGCTGGCTCATGTTGAGCCTGCTGCCCACCAGCACCCCCAGAGCCCGTTCTGCAGGGCTGCTCTCTGTCACGACTGGCGCTGGACAGGCCAGGGAGGAGTTGTGGTGAGTTCAGCATTCCCTCAGCCTAAATTAAAGTGAAACGATGCCAAACGATCAGTTAAACATTTTATTCATGTCAAAAGCGGCCTGAACTTGGGAGGTGTAACAGCAGGTGGCGGGGTTTCTCTCAACAGGAATTGGCGTGAAACTACCTCAGTACCCCGTGTACCCCGCCATAACCATATACATCAGTTCAGGGAAGAAGGGGAGCCCTCCCGCTGGGTCAGGAGGTTCAGAGCGGACCCCCTTGCTTTCTGGATTCCTTCTCAGAGTGGAGCCTGGGGGCAGCTGGATCCACTCCTAATCCCAGACTTTGTCAACCATTTATGTCTAAAGGGATGAGGTGTAGGGATTGCGGAGGGAAAAAAAAAAAGAGAGAGGAAAAGAAAAGAGAAGGCTCTCACCAGCCCTGGGTCCAGCGTTGGTTCAGTCAGCCAAGGGGTCCAGTTCCAGAGGGCTTGTGCACGCGGGGCTTCAGTTTGCACCCTTTTATCATCTCCTTGCCCCTCCTTCCGGTGGGCGCTCGAACTCATTAGGCTAATTTAGTGCCATGTGCAGTTTGTGCTTTCAGAACGTTTGGGAAATGGGTCAGTGGGCTTGGGGGTCATTTGGGGAGTAACTTCCCCTTCCCTGCAGACATGACGGTTGTTCGATCTTTGGCCATGCACGGTGAGCTGCCCGGCTCAGCAGTATCAGAACAGCACAATCGGACCAGGGAGCTGCGCACCCTCCCCATCCTGCTGCTGATGGGTGCTGATCGGCTTCTTTTCACCAGACCCTACCTAGCAGAGCAAACTGTCCACCATAGAATGAACATTATGTGCTAAAAGGAAGGTCTTTAGGATTAGTCTACAGTGCTCAGCAAATCACAAGAAGTATCAAACAATAGTAAGCAACAACTAGTTAAAGTTCGAAAAAAATTTAGGCCAAGATTAAGTGGGAAAACCCCTAGACTTTTTGACAAAGTATTCACTAGCAACCACTTGATTGAATCTGACACTTACCTTGATCTCGTGATTCTAAAAATCACATCCATGTTGTCACAAAAGCCACAATCATTCTAAATATTGAAGTTAATTTTTCTGTCTGCTGTGTAATGGCTCAGAACTTCTGCATTTTGTAATCACGGTAATAAGTACTCACTGTGCTTGTAGGTCACATAACACCTGCTCATCATAAGGAGAAATATACCAGAGGACTGTGTCTTAACTACCCAGCCTTTCACTGATACTTTACAACTCATCTGTTACATTTTCCTTATACTTTTTTGAACCAACTTCTCTTTCAAAACCATTTCTCCAATTGTTTAATTAGCAACCAGGTAGAGTTAATTAATTAGCTAGTTAGATGTGAGCCGTCAGGGGAAGCTAGAATGAAAAAAAGCTCTACTGTTACTTCACTTTCAAAGGAACACAACCTGCTTCCCCAAAAATCTTTCAGATACCTTTTTCCTTCCTTTAGAAGTGTCTGTGTGCACTGCTGAAGTTAAGGATCTACCAACTTTTCCATTACAAACCCATTTTGGAGCTCCTGTACCTTCTGAGCAGCTGAACCAATTCACCTCAAGTTGAAACAGGCTACAAGGTTTCAGCTCAAAGGAAATTTTTTTCCCCCAGAAAACAGAGAGCAGGTAAAAAATTACTTTTGTAGGTATGGGGTTTTTTTCTTTGTTTGTCTTAACATTCTATAATTCAAAGCCACTCTTACATTGTTCTTTTCAAAGATGACATTTTGCCACCCCATAACATAAAGGAATTTAGCGTTTTATGCCCTATTTGCAAAAAAGAAAAGAAAAGAAAATGCAATGGCTGTGCAGCTGATGATACACCTTGAAATTCAATAATTCTTTGTGTGAAGTAACTGTTCCTTTGCCCATTTGATTGCACTGAAGAGCCATAAGGATGCATGAAGCATACACTGCATGCAGCACAGGAATGGGTAGCACTAAGGCAGTTATCCCGAGATAACATTTTTCAAGCAGAGACCCAGACAAATGAATACTGTAGGTATGCTAACTGTTCATCCCACAGTAGCTTCTACAACGAATGTTAGGTTTTTTTCAAAACTAGTAAATAAAATGAAAATATTTATGGGAGGAAACACTTCTATAATGAAAAAGTGATCCACGGAGTGTAAGTGATTCTGCTTAAAACAGTCTGAAATTCTATCCACCAATTTATGGTTCCAGTTCAGACAAGCCTGGAATTCAAAGTACATTTGTTATTCTTTACAGCTACTCACTCTATAAATACTGTTTCATGTCCCAGTGATTTTTCTTCTGGTTCAAGAAAATTCTGTTGAATTTCAGTCTTCTCTGCTTTTGATTCTCTTCTGTATATTCATGGCCTTCCTCACATCTGGCTAGTCCCATTTAATTCATCAACAGAGGAAGAACAGGTCACAGACATTTGGGGAGTAGGACTCCAAGTATGTGTTTTCTGAAACAGTTTCCTTTTGTGTCAATGCCACGTTTAGGCTTTCAAAAAAGGTAAGCACATATTTTTGCAGTTATCTCATGTGAAGATACATTCTCTGCTTTATTTCCTCCTTTTCCTACAAAAGCAGCCACAAAGTTTGTTGACATCTCAGAATGAGAAGAGGGAGCAGGGTGCATCAGCATATCCCAGGAAACAGTTTTTAATAGTATTTCTGTCTTACTATTGCCTTGCATGAGCTCCAGGGCAGATCATTGGCTCACTCAACAGTTAGGGTTGTTCTCTGTAGCAAAAGGACAATATTGTCATTCCTGATAAATGACTCCAAGAGCTCCAAGGCAATATTCTGTGCTAATATCAAATGTTGCTATTTCTACTCAACTGGGTATATTTTTAAAGTGTTTTCTTGATGCATTTGCACATGATAAGGAAGTGTTAAGGATGCAAAACATTTGACTGCAGACATGCTACTTCGGTTTTGCTTTTTTCTGGGTGCATTCCTGTTTCCTGTCCAATCTTTCATCCACAGGGATGAAATGCAGCCTTAGAAAGGATGTCGTGGGAAAGAGGAATCATCCAGCTCATGCAATCAATCAGAGTCACTAGGTGTCATACGGTAAGAGGATTTCAGAATTCAGAGTTTGGTCTCAGTAAGAGTAGCAAGCAACCATTTATTTCACCAGAATCACACCAGGATTATACTTATGAAAAGTAGAATTTGATGACAGAACTTGAACTCCCTGAAGGGTTAGATTGATAAAAATATTATTTAGATCTATGAACACTCATAAGAACAGGAAATTACCTGCCTTGATGGGTGTGACCCTTTGCAGATCTGACCCCATTCCTTGTCCCAACAGCCTGACGTAGATGAGGCTGCATGCATGGGGTTGCATTCTTCCACCTTGCTCATATAACATCCTCTGTAAGAATCAAGCACATTTACAATTTGTCTGTAGAGGATTATAGAATCATTTAGGCTGGAAAAGACCTTTAAGATCATTGAGTCCAACTGTAAACCTAGCACTGCC
>NW_010972631.1:273460-273941 GCF_000737465.1 Haliaeetus leucocephalus
TGGGCTTTGGCCCTTCTAATTTTCTCCCTGCATAACCTCACGACATCCCTGTAGTCCTCCTGAGTTGCCTGCCCCTTCTTCCAAATGTCATAAACTCCCTTTTTTCCTGAGTTCCAGACAAAGCTCTCTGTTCAGCCAGGCTGGTCTTCTTCCCTGCCGGCTCATCTTTCGGCACATGGAGATGGCCTGCTCCTGCACCTTTAAGGTTTCCTTCTTGAAGAACGTCCAGCCTTCCTGAACTCCTTTGCCTTTCAGGACTGCCTCCCAAGGCACTCTGTCAACCAGGTCCCTGAACAGGCCAAAGTCTGCCTTCTGGAAGTCCAAGGTGGCAGTTCTGCTGACCCCTCTCCTTACTTCTCCAAGAATCAAAACCTCTATCATTTTGTGATTGCTATGCCCAAGACAGCCTCCAACCATCACATCACCCACAAGTCCTTCTCTGTTCACAAGCAACAGGTCCAGCGGGGTGCCTTCTCTAGTT
>NW_010972631.1:274866-309784 GCF_000737465.1 Haliaeetus leucocephalus
CCTCTGGCATAGTGGATAGATAGCAAGTCTGTCATGGGATGGCAATATTATACTCTTTGTAGGCAACCAAAAACCTTACATCATCCATGCAAAAGCTCAGATACACAATGTCCTAAGAAAGGAAGAGAAGAAAAAGAAAGATAACACCATGGCCCCATATTTGCCCACTCATACTGGATGACTGGCATTGACTTGTAAAACAGGAGTGGAATACAGTGGAGACTAATGGAGAACCTATTAATCGTGATGTTAATCACATTGAGAAGATTTTTAAGAGAATTGCTCTAAACAAGGAGACCACACTAATTAGCAAGTAGGTTAGCGCAGAACAGATAACTCTCAGATCCACCTTTTGCTGTAAATCAAAAAGTCCTTTACTATTTTCTGTCAAGTGGAAGTACTTTGTGTTACAATGCAAATCCATAGCTTAGCTTCACTCCAACACTCACCGCCCCAGAGCCTGTATTATTATGTGCATGCTATGATACAGTTGCGTGGCTGTTCCTCCCACATTTGAATCAGAGTTCTCTCTTTGACAGGTAATACTAAAGAAAAGTATTAAAACATAAATGCTATTCAACCTATTCAATGCTATTTTTTCTCCTGGAAAGTGGACAGTTTTCCTATAAGGTTTTTAGATTACTTACAGTTCAAAGCTTTTAGCTGGACTTTAAGGGGGGAATAATCTTGAAGGTTACTCCAGCTAGTTTTCTACACTAGCTCTTGAAGGCATTTGGGAGCACCTTAACAAGTAGATCATCCTGGCATTTGAGGACGGTGGTGAATGAGAAATTTACATGTTACAGCTTCGTAAATTCTGTCAAAGCAACTCAATACCAGTAATTGCATGCACGCTCAGCCTGCTGCAAATGCAAGGTACTTTGGCTTACCTTCAACTTCCATGTAAGAGACAGTAATTTGCAAGGCTGAGCCCTTAGCCTCTGTTCAAGGTACAAAAAGATAAAACCCACTAGGGTGCTCTGCTTTCATGCTTGGATTTATTTTTTTTTTCCCAAGAACAACCTTTGAAACAACCCATTTTCTCTTCTCCTTTCTTCCAATTAAACTAAATGCAGGGCAACTCACTTTCAGCTAAAACTGTATTTAATTCCTAGTCCTGTGTCTAAAGTAAGACAGCCAGGCAGGAAAAGGTGCTCAACTCTTCACACAAGGCGCCCTTGGGACCCCTCCCAGACTACAGTTGTGTGACTGTACCCTTCCCACAAACATGAGCCCTGAGGAAGCAAGAACAGGACTTTTTGTTCATTACAAAATAAATAAATATAACTGATTGAAGTTTTACCATTGGAAATGAAGAGCTGATGCTGGGTGCACAAGACGGTTGGAATTGGAAACTTATCACAGATAAGAAAGTAGAATATGGTAATTTCCATGTTTCGTCTCTTGAGAGCTTGTCAGAATAAATATATTCAGACACCACATGCAGATGCTCTCATCATTTTAGGCATTGTGCACAACCATATGAAAAAGGGATTAGCACAACAGAAATAAACAGGCCTTCTCTTAGTTCTTTCAAAGACATAGCAGAAGGGAGGAGAAGAATCTCTCTCCTAATTAGAAGAAAAAGAAATGAAAATAAAATTACTGAACTGGAAAAAAAAAGAATAAAAGGCAGAAAGCACACTCAAACTTTCTACTGAACTTTCAGAAAGGAATCACAATGAAGAGATATATATAATAGATATTCTCAGAGATAAGTCCAATTTTTCTTCACTCAGGGGAGGACAATTTTTTCTACGTCTATGCCAGCACCAATGCTAAGACATAAGTTATATGCTCAAGCAATCATTTCTTTTTCAGTCTTAGATAAAGAACTTTCTTACTTCTGTGCTTGGCTGATGTTTGTATGTTATTTTGACGAAGGAGAATAATTTCTGAGGATACGTAAGGTATCTCCCACATATTACAACCTGTACTGAACACATTAGCCAAGTTTCTAGTATCTTGACACTATCAGTGATAGATACCTCCATACTGCATCCCAGATTAACTTTCACTATTAAAAAGTATGCTTATACTTTCAGAAATAATTCCTCATGCTCTTTGTTCCTTTGCTTAGTGGAGAGAATTTAGGATCAATTATAACAGAGGTAGCCAAATGCTGGTTCCTGACCTTCACGATATTTCTAAGCAGAGAACATAGCTGTCCTGTGCCAGGCAGTGGAAGAAGGGGTGCCAGTGCAGTGCACCTTCAGTGTCTCTGGGTCACTTCAGGTGTGGCTGCACATCCAGGGCCATCCTGCCTCTCCTGCAATGGAGCAATGAGAGTTCCCCAGGAACCACTAGATCTCCTGCTTGCAACCTATAGTTGAGATGCCAAATTCCTTGACTTTCCAAGTTATGCAGTATACATATATTGCTTTCAGTGGTATGAAGTTCTTGGGTAATGGCTCATGGAGTCAGAAAAAGGGACTACACCACAAGACTTCTGATATACATTCCTTTAAAATATTCTGTAAGAGAGAATAGTTGTATAATGTTACAGCTGAGCTTTTCCAAAATGTGTAGGCCTCCATACTCCTGGCCTACATTCACAAACCTTTTAGAAGTTTGCAGTCTTTTGAGAGTAGCAGTTAAGGAGCCTTTCTTAACACCTTTGTAAATTCAGACCCTACCTCACATCAAATTTTAATTAACTGTAGGATCCTCTCTTTCCTAAGGGCTTTTAAAAAGCCTTGCCATTTTTCCATAGCACCATAGATAATCATAAAGCAAGGTCCTGTTATTAGAGTATAAAGCTTGTTTGTTAACTTTCATTCATGAAGGCCCATTGAAATCAATGGAATATCTCTGAAATCTTTGCTTCACCATTTATTATAGATTTGTGTATATATAAAAGCTAATAAACAGCTGGATATCTTGTAGATCATATGTCATTACATTTCACCCAGCTACCCTTGCTTTTGCCCTTACTGAGTTACACTTGACTGAGACATGCTTTCTGGAAAGACATTCATCCTTGAGATGAGGCCATGGAGAATCTAGTATTTCCTTCAGCAGCATGTTTCAGTGCTTACTATCAATGTTATGAATATTTTATATATTTGTTTTCTTTGTGTATTTGGCCTCAGCTTTCATATATTGATTATGTCTTCTACAGTACGCCCTTTTGATCTCAAGTTTTTGTCTTTTTCTTGGGAGTTTTTTCATATATCTCCAAGTTATCAGTAAACATTGTAAGCAAGTTGCCTCTCCGACACCTTTTTAATAAGTCAAACTGACTGAAGTCTTCAGGCCTTTCCTTGCAGACCATTTCTTCCCACTGAGCATTTTTTATGTTTTTTTCTGTCCACACTCTTCAGTTTCCAACTTCACATGGAAGATCTGGAGTTCAGAACACTGTGAAACACAGACATTAATCCATACATTGGAATGCAGCCAATTGTTTTAATTCTATTTAATATTTAACCTGCTTTCACATGCAAGATCTCCTTTTCCATCATAATATTAAGAAGACCCCAAGAAAAGATTTTTCAGAAATGGGTTCCTCAAATTAGATACTTAAATCCATACCCACTAGTTTAGTCTGGTTTTAACCGAGACCATTTCAGCATGATCTCCGTGTTCAGGAATTATATATTTAATTTGTCTTTACGAACATCTTGGCTTACATGATCGCTTATTTTTCAGAGTCTACCCTTTGATCAACTCCTGCATGGTGCAACAGTCTCCTTTCAGTAGTGATTTCAGAGGAGCTGTTACTTCATGTAAAATGAAGCTTAAATACTCCCAAACATTTTTGAACATATGTTAATGATGCTTGCTTTATTATTAATGCAGACTCCAGTGGGAGAAGCAGGATCGGTGCATTAACCCTATTCTATTGATAAAAGTGCACCAAAAGCAGGCAATAGCACCTCAGTGATGCAGCACTTTAAGCTTCCCAGGGTCCTGAACCACTTGAAAACTCAGGGCTAAGCAGAGGTGTATGTAAGGAGATAGGAAATGGTCCTGGGATCTAATTAGTGTTTTTAATAAACTTGTATCAAAGCTTTGTCTGTCTCTACTGAACTTTACAAGTTTTGCAGTGTGAGAAGGTCTCTGTTTCTCAAGGAAATCTAGACAAACTCTGAGTAAGTTGTCTTCCTTTTTTTGCAAGGAAAACCCATATGACCCGAGCCGCACAGAGCCAGCTCAGAGGAATCGGTTAAAGCCACCAGCCTCCCCTGGGTTCAGGACAGAGAGCTGAGGCTGCCTGTGCTCAGAAGCAGGCTGGCCACATCAGCCTACACACTCAAAAGAGAAACTGTTGTGAAAGTTGTAGCTGAATACCTTATCTCCCAAGAGAGGACCAAAGAACCAAATCCACATGGACAGGGGAGCTTGTGCAAGTCCTGTGTTATCCAAGTAACTCACTGTAAAGTTCTAGCGTAAAACTGGTGGTAGGGGTGTCCAGGGAGCCCCCTCACACTTTGAAGGGGTTGAGTTCATAAGGCATCTCTCACCAGTGAGAAGAGAGAGACATTTTTAATAAGTAATTGGGGTGGAAGGGAGAAAAAATCCTGAAAATCCCCTGCCATTTGCCTCTTACATGCACAAAAAGTCCAGAGGCTGAACTTTGTTAGAACTAAACCAGAATTGAAACGTTTTTATGGAAATAGTCCGACCACCTCCCTTCATAAAACTGGGCAGCAATGCCATGAAATGCTGGCTGTTTGCCCCCCTGCTCCCTCTGCCAGCGTTTTTTCAGGCTCCAGGGTCAGTGTACCACGAAATCCCCCGCCATACCAGGGGCCACAAAGCCACAAAGGGGTCAAAATGCTCCCTCACACAGAGTTACCCTTTAGCTCTAAGAGTATTCATCTCATAGTTTGACCAGACCTCGCTAGATCAATAGGACTAAGCTTTTCCTCACAGGGAGATATGTATGCCTTTATCTGTGGCTGAACGTTTTTTGAGTATTTCTAGGCTTATTTAGCTCTTCAGTTGGACACAAAGTACTATGTCAAAAAGATGACAAACATTTGAAAGCAAACTCTGCACTTTCATCACAGACTTTCTGCTCTAACCTTCCATTTTAGTGAGAGACTTGTGGCTCCATAACTGTATACACATAAGGAAAAACTTTTGACCTCTGTCCTTCCTCATAACTATATTAAAAGGAAAAAAGCTTTTACTTTTTTTTCCCATGAGGAAGATTTCCTTCCCTTTGAAGATACTCTATCAAGATAAAATTTTCTTACATCAATGGTTCAATATACTTTCACATAAACATACTTCATTTTGTTTCCATGTCAGTCTAAAGGGAGCAAGGATGGAACACTCAGAAGCTGATTTTAATAGATTAATAATAATGATTCTATCCTGTTTAAGCTTCTACATATGCTACTTGGTATAGAATAACCTCAAGCTAAGAAAGTCTTCAATGAAACCCTTCAAAAAGGAACATGAATTTGAATTTAACAATGAGAAACTTTATATTTACACTATGGCAGATAAAAGAGATGCTATCTGTAACATGAAAGCTTTAAAAAACATTAAGCCTAAAGTAAACAAAGTACAAGGAAGTGTTCAGCAGCTACATTGGAATTTGCACCAAGATGACAGTAATCAAAGAAACATCCATTCAGACTGGTTGAGGACTGTAACACTGACTATTCCATCTGCATTTGAAAATGGTTTTGGCCCTGAAATCCTAGGGTTCCTGTTCTGGTGAATTTCTCCTGTGGGAAACCTAAGGGCAGAGATTTCTCTTTTTTCAGGTCAGGAAATGAAGGAGGAATACACTTCATGAGTCAAATTCCACTTTCTCCCATCATCTGCTTCTGTGCAGAAAATTTAAGATGATAACATGAGAAAAAAACAGATCTTGTGGGACCTAAGGGTTGGCACAATGATGAATATGGGAGAAGTTTCCTTATCTTTAAAAATGAGAAGTGACAGAAAGGAAATCTGTCTGTAATGGCCAATGATGGCAAAGTTACACTAAAATGTCATGATGTTCAGGATCTAACCTACGGCAGGGACAGGGCTTCTAGCATCCCTGAGGTTGGATTACAATCCCCACTTCCTTTGTGTCCTCCTTCAAACCCTGCTTTTCCCGAAACACACAATTTCAGAGTTCTTAGAAGGTCAGATCTATGTGTTTGTTCGGCTCAGTAAGAATATCTCCATCCATACTTCCGTGTACAAGATACACATTGACCCTTTTTAATATGGCATTAATGTTGAAGTTAGAATAAAGCAAGACCTCAGAGGTTTTTAACCCCTGGACCACTGTAACAAGGATGATTTGTTTATTGTGTTCTATGGGTGCTTTCAGCAGTAAGTGAAGTTGTTTCAGCCTTAATAAACAGTTGGGTTGGAGACCATTTTCTACAGCTACAAGAAAAAAAGCTAAAATTAAAACCTTACAAGGACAGCTCACTCAGCGAAGGGGAAGTCTTTTATTGCTCAACAGTGACACCTCTTGCTATTCAGCAGAATATTACTGATAACCTTCAAAGATAATTTAATGCAGTCTGCAGGACAGAGTACTGCAGGCAGTGCAGTGTCTCCCAAAGGAAATGTTTTTCTTTCTTGGTTTGTTCAGGAAAAAGCAGCTCATCATCTAACCTATTGTTCTAATATGAGAGGCTCAGGAAATGAAAAAGTTTATAGAGGAGCAGCTCAGAACATTGAATCCGTATCCTCAGAAAATGCCATTATTTTGATATAGGCCTTTGTCATGAAATTGGAAAGTTTTAAAATTGTCACAAAAGGAAAAGTACTGAAAAAGACATTTTATCAGCTTTGAGCTTTTCTTCTGAAATGTTAATATTTTGAATATGAATGTTGAAATCAATATCTCCCCTGAAAAATTTTTATTTATTCAAACCATACTTTTTGTCAGAATTTTTTATTATCAAACTTTTCATATGCATAGCTTCTACAAAGAGCTATACCCAAACGTCAGCAAAGAATCTGACTACTTGCATATTCAGTTAAACAGAATTTGTAATAGCCACAATTCCATTTATTAACTCTTCAAAGTGCTACTATACTGCAAATGAGAATTCAGGTTTAAAAAAATTCCAAAGAACTGAAAGCTAGAACTAAAAGGAAACCAAGCTTTTAACAAGTATCCTTCCAGCAGGATATGGAATATGGCCCACCTTTCTGGTAGCTAGGTTAGCTGGCTCTGAGACTGTATTTGGGACCCAGCCATGAAAAGTTTAAATAATCATCCTTTCTGGGCCAAATACTGAGTGTTAGAACACGAAACTTTGGCTCACATTTATCTCTATAACAGATGTTGATTGGCCAGCTGAAATTTGTTCATGCATTTTATGAGTAAGTGTACCCTTTTGCCAATTCAACAGAAGCATTTGTGAAAAATCCAAATACATACATTTCAGACAGACCTCTAGCTTAATTCTGCTTATGGTACAAGTTCATTAGTGAAATAGCTGTAGATCAACTGAAAATAGCTTGGCATTTAAGTGTCCTCCACTGGCACCAATTAGCATCATGGAGTAACAAGATCACGAAGAAAATCTCTGGGGACTGTAGCATAGATAGCAAATGTGTGACCAAAGAGTTAATTCCTAGCTAATACATTCTCAAGACACTGGAATGATTTAATTGTGAAGGGGTTTAATAATTGAGTGCCAATAATAGACAGATTGTAAGTTGGAAGGTTTATTTTAAAACCAGCAAAAACTGCGCAGAGAGAGTGTAACAGTAAAAGAAAAAGTGCTAACCTACAGGGAAGGAAATTTGAAAGCTGTAGGGAAGATTTAAGAGCAGCAGTGGTTTTAAGGGCACACTTTTATGTCTGCCATTATGTTTTAAGTGGAGCCTTAAACAGTGCCTACCAATAAAATGTTGATACTTCATTGTTTGTAAGAAATCAGCTGTTACTTTCGTCTAGTAGCAGAGTAATGCTTGGTGCTAAAAATCTGGGATGCACACAATGCCTGCACACCATAACAAAACCCTGCTGTCCAAGCTTTGGAGTATGTCTTGGAAGTAAGCAAATGTGAAAAAGCACATCAGACAGGGAGAAAACAAAACCCCAGAGGTAAGACACATGACTGAAAATGCTTCTTATTTCTGTGCAGTGAAACTTACCATTTTAATGATGACAGGGTTATTTGTTGAAATATTTCGAGAAAAGCTTCTTGAAAAATCTTTTGGCCTCAGTCTCTCTATATATACATAAGCGGACATCTAAGTAGAGCCAGGAATATTTTAATGCTGATTTTTGGAATCACATTTTAGCACCCTATCTATTTTCAGGGGCCTTTATTAGGAATTAAGAGCATAAAAGTATTTAAACTTTTGAGTTAAGTGTTTTATCTGGAAGTGGATAAATTCCATTCCTCTGCAGCTGAAATAGGAACACCTTCATGTAATGGTCAGTTCCTGAGTAGAGACCCAGATACTGGTCTTTCAGTTGTTTTTTGAGAAAAGAAATATTTAAGTTTACACTTATCTCTTTTCAGCCCATATAGCTAGATGTAGTTTTTTGAGCAGACTTCATCCCATGAATACACACACATGAAAACTCACACACGCAGAGGAGAGAGACATACACAGAGAAAAGCAAAATAAATTAGCCCAGCAAATAGAGCACAACATGATACCTGGAATCAAATGGACACACAAGCAGAGACTAAATAATCCAATACTACTGAAAACTCAAGGCATCTAAAAGTCAAGGACGTGTCTTCGGCAATAAATATTTTCCTTCCTTCTTTGACATCTGTTGACCTACACATCTGGTAACAAGAGATTACTCTTATTAGTTATGTGCTTATTTTTTAAAAATAAGTTACAAAAGCTCAAACTTACGGCTATAAGATAGTTTACTGACACTCCATTAATCAAAATATCTCTTTAAACTTGTATGCAAACACAGTGGTATACCAGCCTAGTTTTCTGGTGGATTTTATCTTCCTTAACTTTAGAAAACAAAATAAAAATTAAGCATCTAGTCTAAGCTAGCCATCTGGGCTACATTTATAATCAAAAGAGAGACAAGCAGCCAGGCAGAGAGAAGGGCACATCTAGAGAGTCTTTCCCCAACGTCTCTTTTTGCTATGAGCCCTTGGCTAAGATAGCTCTGCCTATCTCCCTCTTCCAACTATCACTGAAGCCTAAATAACTGAAATGCATCTCTCTGTCTTTTAGGTGGTTACAGCTAGGTAAGAGGAATTTCCAGCCTAAAAGTTACACCTCCCCCATTACTTTTCGGTATCTTGTATAATCAGACCTTTGTTCTTTGCTAAATGCACAAATACCCCATTATTTAAATTACATAAATAGAAGAGCCAAATATGTGCTGTACCACAACATTTCTCTTACTCCAGGGAGCACTTTCTTGCTCCTTCTAAAGGAAATCTGTGAGAGCAGGCAAGATAAAATGAAGAATGGCATTTCCTGCTTTTTGTGTTTCCATTGCTGTGGTTTTACCATAAGAATGGTGCCACTCACAATGTTTTGGCCAACAGGCAAGACTTAATACCTGCTGTCCTTTCAAAACAAATAATATGCCTTTAAATAAAATACAGTCAAGTCAACCTCTCATTTGGGAACTTGAAAGGTGCATTTTTGTCCTAGAAATGTACAATTATCAAAAGGACAGTTTAAAACAAAAAAGAAATGCACCTTTTTCTTGATTTTAGAAGGGCCTTGAAGTTATATAAGAACAATTGCCCTGTTTCTGATGAACAAGAGATAAAATAATAACATTAATACATTTTCTTGAAATCTTTAAAGTTTTATAAATTGCCCATGGAGGTTTGCAAACCAAGGTCACTCTGCCTCTTTTCATTCTTTTAATTATCTAGTTCCAGCCTGATACACTAGCCTTACTAATTGGACACAGAGAAATGCCTTATCAGTGAAGTTAGTGAAGGACCTATGAAAAGGGTGTGGGAGACTGCTGTAAATCAAAGAAGAGGAACTGAACAGAAGGAAAGCCAATCAACTGTACCCCTCCGAGCTGTGAGTTTATAGGAAAAGCAGAGCCTCGTTGGATGGAGGAATAAGTGGCCAGCAGGTAGTTACACATGTCATTGACCTCTCCCTGATAGATACTGCTGTAAGGGGATCCAAATGCAGACTCACACCTGCCCTTAATTTCTTGAGGAAGGGAAGATTTTAAGCACTAACTTGGGCTTTGGGGTGTGTGGGTGTTGAATATAGTGCTATTTGCTTCCATTCCCATATCCCCAAGAAGCTCATACATACTCTCTCAAACCCCAGTGAGGGAATTAATTGTCCTGTCTGTAGTTTAGCATTTTCATGCACATTTGACAGGTGTGATGCACACAGTGAAGTCTGAAGCTCTGTCAATCTCTATTTAGTAGCATAAGAAATGTGTGTATCTGTACTACCCCTGACTTTGATTTCTCACCCTTCTCCTTTCCCAGCACTCTTGCACATTCTCCAAGGTTGTCAGTGATCCTTCTCCTCTAAATTATGGCTTGTCATTCAAACAACAGCTTCTTTCCATCTCAGATCTTCCATTTTGACCTTGGATAGTTATGTTAAGCAGTTCACCTTCTCCTCCCCTTACTCATTTTCTAGTATGAAACCTGTTTGTTCATCACCTCTTCCATTTCCCCTGTGTCTTAATGAGTCTCTACAGTTTATATGCCAGTATCTATATCCTGATCTTCTGCCCCTAGATGTTTCTCCCAGTGCTCAAATGTCAGCCATCCACAGAGATATCCAGAACTACCTCTGATTTTCACAAGCTGTATTTAATCCACTGTCACATGGTGTTTTCACCTAAAAAAAACCATATGACCAGTAACCCAATACTGGCCTTAAAGTAGAAGGAGCTTATACACAAACTGTTTCAGAAATACCGGACTCTTTATTCACCAGAAGATATTACCAAAGCAAAGAAATCTTATTATATCATCAACCAGAACTCAAAAATTATACAGAGAAAGAATCATTCAGGCTTCCAGAGAAAACACAGGGATATTGTAGGAGAAAAGACAAGAAGACATTATATTGCAGTCCTCCTTCTATGTCAATAGAAAAATGCAACTACTCTTTCATAGGTACAAAAGTTATTTGGCTTTGTGTATTTGTGAGACATGAAACTGAAAATTCTGATCATTTTAACTGCTAAAATTTCCATGGCATTGTGCCCAAAAGGCGTGACATTGCCTTAGTGTATTGGCAAAGTGCTGGAAAGCAGATGATATGCCATTCACCTGCAATTGCTTTTACACTCTTGTTCAGCTAACTTTCTTCCTGTGTCACACCATTGTGTGATTTCGTAGCACATGCTGGGATTTATATCCAATTATCCCTAGTTTCTCTCACATCCAATGTTTTGAAGAAAAACCCCTGAAATCATGCACACTTGGGACTATAAGGAAGATGATGTGTATATTGTCCATTTAGGCACTTAGCTTTCTGTACCTCTTAAAGTGTTACTGTCTGTACAAGTATGAAAGAGTTAACGTTATTGCTGTTTGCAAGATCTCCGAGTCCAGAAACATCACTTCATGTGAAACCCTTCTCGTGATACTAATATCTATTTGAAAAATGCCAGGTAAAAAGTAATGAGCTCCATGCTGGATACTGGTACACAAATGGCTATACTGTTTAAACATGTTCCCTGACATGATGTTGCTCAAGTCAGCAAGCACTGTACACACAGCTAAAGGCACAAATCCGGCATTGGAGACCACATCCGACAGGCAGGTTTTGTGCAGCCATTTGTTTTGGAGAGTAAGAGAGTTTAAAGGTGTGGACATGCGACTACTCTGTGCAACTGGCCTCAGCATTAGAGAACAGTCACAGCACATTACGCATCTTCTTATGGTAATAGCAAATACTGACTGAAAAGATCAGAGCTGGCTCTCTTCACTTTATTCAGAATTTGGTGGATTTCTACATTTTAAAAATTTGAAATCCTGCAACCCCATAAATTCAGTCCTACCATAATTAAATTACAGCAACATTTGAAAACATGAGACTAGCTCAGTATTAGGAGAGGAAAATCAGAAGTCTTTCTGATTTTTTTTTCCAAGAAGCATAGGACTATTTCACTTTTTTCTAGTCTTACATGCTTTCTTTTAAGAAGCAGTTAATAAATTGAATACTTTTCTGCAAAACTTTTCCAGAAGGGTATTCTTCTCTGTTTATTTCATTCACACTGCTTCCCAGATCTGTCAATATCTCTTGTTTAGTTTTCCTTCAGCAAAGAGGAATCAAACAGCATTAGACAGAATATTTTAAGGTGGTCAACTCCAAGACAAAACAAGCATGACAAACTACATTTTAGAGAAAGCATTATCATCTCCATCTCTTAGCTCTTGTCTCCGTTATAAGGACCCTCTGAATGAATTGGAAATTCCTCCTAGCAGAGATGCATCTTTTACCAGCAAAAGTGATATTTTGCCAGTGCATTTTATGCTGACCACATGCATAAAAGTTGAAGTTGTGAATATAGTTGCTTATTTTGCTGGTTCTGTCAGTATAAGAATATCACTAAACATCATATCCCCTAACTGGTATAGCCATGACAAAAATGCTAACATAGACGTGGTTTTAGTCTCCACTACAGTGATAATAAAATGGCACATTTTTCAGCTGCTGACAAAGTCCTGAGAGATCTGAATTTTTTTGTACAACAGGTCCATGGCAAATAGGTATCACAAGAAAGATTAATCTCATCAAATGCAGATGTTTACAGTGATGTCTCTTCTATGTCTCAACTAGTCACCACAAGCTCTTTTTGTCATGTAAAGGGCACATATACACTTTAAGACTAGTAACAGTCTTTCTTACACTTAAGACTAGTAAAGCTTTATACTTAAAGACTTGTAAAAGTTACAAGTAGATATCTAATATGCACTAGATGGAGAGCATCAAGTTAATCATCCACAGTGTACACACCTAAAGGTAAGACAATGGAGTCCTACCATATGCAGCTTAGTTTTCAATTTAAGTTTTATTCCACAGAAAACAAGATTATTTTTTTTTATTTTGTCTCCATTTAACAGATATTCTAGCAGTTATCTAGATAATTTCCTGGTTTTCCCATTTCCTTTACTATCACCTTCCATAAAAACTTTTTAAAGCTGAAATGTAAGATTTTACATCTCATCCATCCTCTATTCATCCAGTTTTGGCTAGTGTCAAAGGTTTGGTGAAACCATAAAAATGAAAGGAAAAAACATCAGATATTAGCAGACAAAGTTTGAGATGGCTGTTAAACTATATTTGATGGGAATTAGTGATGAGTGAACCTTAAAAAGCTTGTTCTAGTTAAAATAAAAAAGATAACGTGGATGCTTATCTGAATGCTTCTACTACTTTTTCTTCTAGGAATCAGGTTTAGACACCCCTTGATCTCCCTTAACACTGTTTGGCCTGAACTTCAGAATGTTAAAAACTGCCTCTTTTATGGTATTTCAGTGCTTCTAATCCCTGTAAAGAGGGGGAAAATAGTTAGTAGGTTTATTTTTAGTTTAAGGCAAAGGTTGAGAACGCTTTTCCCATTCTCTCTTAAAAACAGAAATACAGACTCAATAGCAAAACAGTGACAATATCTTCCAGGCTGAGCCTCTCAGTTCCCAAGAGAAGACAATATCCCCCCTCTATTACAGTAGCCAGGAAGAATGAACAGAGGTTCCAGTAATAAATATAGACACAGTGATGTCTGGTTTCTTTTCTGCCTCAGAAGCTATCAAGAAAATTTAATCAGGCTTTTCTTTTCCAGTCAATCCTCAGATTATTTTAATACTTTCACATTCTGCATTGAAATTCTGTCATCCTTGTCAGTGTTTTTGCCTGATGGCTGCATGCAGTCATTGCTAAACAATTTGTTAAAGTGTTATATTTTTAGAGAGGTCTGTTCACTTACCATCTAATGGTAATGCCATTTTGCAGGGGTCATAAGGAAAGAACATATTCATGATGAGAAAAATCAAATGAATGGCAAGACATAATCATGTTCCTCTCTCATCCCCTCTGCCTCCCTATCCTCTTCTAGGCAGAGAAAAAATAACACACACCAACCAGATTTTTACCGTATGTAGAGCTAGCCTGGTGTTTTCTTCCCTACACTAAATTATGTAGTGCTTCTGCAGAAAGTGTGTACAAGAGCTGAATGTAAATCAGAAAAAGATACGATTGTGGAACTAAAAGGCAGCCACTCCTCTCTAAAAACACATTGGTATATGACATGCTAGTGTGCCCACCTTATAAGATCATGGGACTACTGTACTATCTCTGGTATCTGTGCATGATAGCAATTAATTTAAAATGCATCCTGACCTTTGTATGAAATAACTGACACAGACCTGAGTGAATGTGGCAAAAAAAAGGTGACTTTACTGCTAGAGAGATAAAGATGCTTTCTACATTAAAATTAATGATATATCATAAAAATCAACTCTTGGGTTTTCTGTGCAGCTGTTAAACACAGGGCAATATAACAATCTGTATGTTCTGCTCTAGCTTGGCGGGGCAGGGAGAGAAAGAGAGAGGGAGGGAGAGAGAGAAATCCCCTTTATTTCTGAATTGGAACATAAATAACAGCAGCAAAAGAGAAACATACTACATAAAGTTTTGACAGACTTGACTGATCATTCATTTTAGCTCTTATTTTCTATCTCATGAACCTCTTTCGTTACTCCCTTGTTTATCACATGCTTGTTAAAAACAAAACAAACATCACTTGTTGAACTAATTGGCAGTTTTTAAATACTGCAATGGCTTTTACTGCCAGTCTTTACTATCACTTAGATGGTATGCAATACTTGCATTACAGTCTTTTACACAAAATAAAACAAAGTGCAAACGAAGACTAAGAAAATCCTTTAGGTTTCTCTGTACCCCTCATCACAAGCCTATTACAGCTATTTTAAAAATTCTGTTAAAATGGCCAGTAGAAGTGTAATTTACATGTAAAACAACCCTTCCATGACCTTTTGAATCTATAGATATCTATGGAACCTGGAAGGAACAGTGTTAAAATTAAAATGTGTTTAGCTGATTGACATTTTTACATTACACGCTCACTAGAATGGGGATCCCAGTGGGACATAGGCAGAGAGGAGTGTAACAAAAGTGTAAATCACAGTCTCAGCTAGTATTTGTAATGTCATTCTACACCTCTGGTAAGAAAAGTCTAACACAAACTCATGCAAGTGCCACATAACTTACTAATAAGTCAGTCACTGGTCTTTCAAAAAATTCATGAGTATTAGTGATTTGACTACCTTCTGCTTCTTTGACTTAATGGCTATTGTAAAAAAGCACTCACCGTCCTTTCTCACATTACTTATAAACAAAAACTGTTTCTTCCAGTTCATGGGAGAGTTGTGAAATGGAGTGAGCAACTCACCCTGACTTTTAGTGAAAACTAACTCCTTCTGCTTGTTCTGAGCTATTTCTTTTTCTATTTGCAGGCACGTAGAACCATCTTTTCAACTCCAGTTTCTAATAGACCCAAGATTTGTAAGAGCAAATTACAGTTAAGCATTCCCAATGCAAATCTTGTAACTTCAGAAGACCAAAGAGGCCTCTGTCAGCCCAGTGGTTTTGAGCATGCCCTGTAAAGTAGAAGGTGATGGTTCTGGTGAAGGAAGGAATATTTGTCTGTGATGTTGTGCACTGATGATGAGCAACACTTGAAGGGTCATTCTCAGCTCCAGTTTTCTTTAGGAGCTAAAGCAGCATATTCCCACATGCAAACCCAGATGCATTCCAGTGGGCTTGGGATGTCAGTTCATATTTACAGCCTTCACATTTAGCATCTAAGTTAAGAAGGCCAAGTCTGGATTTATCCTTCTAACTACAGTACATAGCCTGGTGCCTGAATCAGGAGGTTACTGGTATCAGTGAAATCAAAAGAAAAGACAGTCATCTCCAAGGTCAGTCCCACCCACGTATAATGTTTCTCACCCTCTTTTTGTATTTGCAGTGTTTTCATTTTTTAGTATCCACCATAACTACGGCCTGCGTTACTAAAGTTAACAGAATTGCAGAGATTTGGTACAGTAACAGAATAGCTGAATGTAGTCTAAAATGAAAGATTTTAATCCATGTATTTTGAAGACATGACATTATTTATGAAACTGCCAGTGGATGGAGACAAATGTTCTCAGGGGGTTTTTTGCAGGAAAGCAATTGTTCTCCTAGTCACGCTCACTCCAGGGATGTGTGTGTATGAGACTGATCCAGTGATTTCTGATACATCACAGCAGGAGCAGTGATCCATATAACCAATTATTCCTGTACCTTTGCTGACATGGTGAATCATGTAAGTTTTTTCTTCAGATGATAATTTCATTGCTGCTTTAGTTTGTGCATTTATTTCTTTATTGTTTCCCTTAGCTGAACCTTGTGTGGCATGAATTCATTAATGTTAGGTAATGAGGTGGAGATTCAGGCTTATAAAGAGGAATTAACACAGACAAAATTGCAACTATATTATAGTACCTCCATCTGTTTTACAGAAAATTTACACATTCTCATTTCAATTAAGTGTGATGGTCAAAATAATTGTAAAATCTTTCATTCTCTCCCAGACATTACAATAAATAAAGATATCATTACTTCTTTGAGACTCAATAACAGTTAGTGTAAAACATGTACTTCTATTCAAGTTTTATAACCTTGTCTTTATCACCTTTTTTGATAAATATCACAGTCTAAATAAAACAAATGGAACAGTTTCATTTTGTCAACTAGGATTAAGGTAATATATATTTAGCACACAAATAGCCCACATAGTGTTGTTTTAAGCAGGACTGAAAACATTTTTTTTTCACTTATCAGAATCTTCAAGACACTGCAAATTTTTTAGTCAGACTTAGTCTCAAAACTCAAAACTGCATGTATGTTTGAGAGTCAAAAATGGGGTTTGGGACGCAGCAAGAATCTTCCTTTCAACTGCTTCAAAATTATTCCATTTGAGTTTGGTTGTTTACATTTGCTCATATTTTGAATGACAAAAAAATTGAAAGGCCAGACACCTTGCAAAACTGCCTAAAGGAAATGTGATATTTTGATCTTTTAAATATTTTTCCACTGATATAACATTTGGATTTGTCAGTTTTCTTTAAAAATTTACTTTCAACAAATCATCATCATCTTTTCAAAAATTTCAGAAAACAGTTCTTTGACAGGCCTAATTTGGAGCTCAGAATTGCACTACCCATCCTCAGTAGTTATTTATTTTCCACCTTACTTTTACAAATAAAACCAATGAGCTTGCACTGCTTCTAGCTTCACTTTTAATATGCTACATTTTATGTTTGTTTCTTGCAATTCTCAGAAGCATTTCCAGAGTTTTGCTTATTTGGTTTTATAGTTTTCTTAGGCAGAACTTTCCCTCTGGTCAAAAGTGTGTTGCCAGCATGCCCACTGATTGCTGCAGCCACTGGATTAGGCCCATATATTAGCTGTGTATTTCATTTTCTCCAGCAATTCTAAAAGATTTGCAAGGCTGCTTTAAAACATGTAAACCTCTCCATTATGGCAATCTATTCCTGTACCATACAGTCCTTTCATTATACTGGAGATGAAGGTGAAGCAAATATCAGTAACTTAAAGCTAAAATTATTTGGTTTAATCTTTTAAAGCAGACTATACTTGTAATATCATGTACTTTGGAGTCTACAAAAAAGGAAGAAGGTAATAAACATCACACAAGACTTGGTGTTTTAACCAAGATATAACTAGGAGTGAGGAGATCAACATTTTATTTCTGACCGCTGATCATGTTCAGATGCCTAAATGCAGTTGCTGAAATATCAGTGACTCAGACTGAATCCTGCCCAGTCATGCCCCAAAATATGAGTAGCATCCCTGAGGAATATTCTTTCCCTGCCTCAGAGAGACATCAGGGCATCACTTATTCACATTGACACACAATTCTAAGACTTCTAAGTGGAAAGCTAAACACCTGATAACTATGGATGGCCTTGCAAACCCTCATCAGCTACATTTTGGAGGTCTGAATCAAGAATAGGATTTCATTCTACCTCAGAGTAACACAGCTTCAAACCTCAGTCCTTTTTTTGCAGCTATCAGGAAAAGCTTTTATTAACTATAATGAGATTGAGATCAAACATTTGAAGACTTTCACGAGATATATTTGCTGAGTTTGACTGTAGATGAATGGTAGACAGCAACAGTTAATCAGGAAGTATTTCTTACACTTGCTCCAGAGTACTTTTCCACAGCACTTCCAACCCTTGTGATGACAGATAATCCACAGAGCATCCTCACTTTTCCAGATTATTTGGCATTTCTTCATGAAATATAAAATCAATAATCAATTTATAAGACCATCAATGAAAAACATTAACTGACTGTAGCTTTGCTGATTCTTGTACTCTCTAGCAGATGATCCCTCTAGAACTAATGAGAAAATTCTGTTACTATTGAATAAAAGATGCAATGAGCCTGCATCTTTAGAAGACTTGAACTAGAAATTCAGGGTCTATGTGATAACAGACCCACCTCCCCTTCTTGAAGACACTGTTTATAAATAAATAAATGAACAAACAACTCTTAATCTTATTTTGAAGATTTTACATCAGACTCTAGAGAGAAACCAGGCAGCTTTCCAAAAGAATTTTTACAGTCAGCACACTGAAAGCAGTCTATCAGTAATAAATGGGGAAAAAGCAAATTCAGCTGAATTAAAACTGCCCTAGAAAAAAGGAAGAGAAGACAACAATGATGATCAAGAAGAAAGCTGGGCATATGGTCACCTTATTTTACTGCTAAAAAGTGCTAATCAATCACAAGGAATTAACCCAGTTAAAAAAGAAATGCCACTGTAAATAAATGTTATAAGCTATGTGCACCTGGGCTGCTGGGAGAGCAGTCAATAAGAACAGTTAATTTTTTTCCTAGAAGTCTATGCATTGTCACATCAGCACCTTTTCAAATGAAGGCACTATTGGGGACTACACAAGAGAGGGGAATAGCAGGATATAGTCAATACAAAAATACTGCCATTTTCAAAGCGTCTAAGGTTACCAAGAGGCTGGGGGAAAACTGACTTACCTGAGATCAGTGAAAGCTTTAAGAGGCACAAGGAAGGTATGGATGTGTCCTGTTAGATGACACTACTCTGGAGTCCCTGAGGAGCTTTTCTAGAGAGCAATCCCCTTCTGAAATATATACTTTACCGATAAATCACACTTCACTTAGATGAAGTTTCTCAAAAATTGTCCTCCTGATGAGAAAAGGTTAGAGGCTTCACATCATAAATGGAAGAAACTGCAGAATTTCTACAAGTCCAGATTTTTTTTTATAAAGGGAGGCTGCCTCCAAGTCTTCATTCTCCTCGTTATATACTCTCATTCTTTTCTCCTCAGCCCCAGTGCTGTCACATGTAATCACACAAAAATTAAGGCTAGCAGATGAAACAGTAATGGAAATCAAATGCAGAATCTGGTTTCCAGCAGGACAGCTTCTATTCTTATTGAAAATGGGCAGAATTTCAGCTTATTTAACTAAAAATAACTCAGAAATGTCCTAAAAAGCTCTATACATTTACATGCACTCTAGTTCTGCCATCTCTGTAACCCAGATAGGGGAATATATTGGCAATCACCACTGTTTGCCTTTAGCCTGTCAGCTACGTTTCTCCCTCATAAAACCCAAGGCATGATGTACACAGGGGTCTCCTCCTGCTCTTAGATGCCATAGGGCAGACCTGGCCAAAAAGAAGCAGCCTGCATCTGGAGGTACACAGATTAAGTGACCTAACCAGATGTTTCATATTCAGTTTTGTGACTAGATTTGTGGTAGAGATAACTCTTACCTGTGTGCAAATACTCCCCATTCCTTGAGAAATAATCAGTGAACACTCACTGGGTTTCTGTGGAAGGAAGAATGATCTCACATCCCAGCCACCACCTGTGAAAAGACTGGGAGAAATTGTCCTGCTGATCTTTGAGGACCTTGTCACCATCACCTGGTTTCCCTTCCTTTTTAGCTGTTGGTCTTAATTTAATTGATTGAATACAAATTAGTTTATAAGTTAAATTTTGTTTTCTGATCCTCTTAGCCTTTTTGAAAGGATGCAGGAGATGTATAGGAAGTATCCATATATTTAATTAAGACATCTGCCACACACAGAAAAGGTATGAAATATGAATATCTAAAGCACTCACCTAACTTAGGATTTATTTGATTGACATCATCAGTAAAAATCTTATGGGTTTCAGTGAGGCTGGGGCAATACCAAGTCCTTTTGAAAGCCCCGTTTTCCCTTTTAAAAAGTGCAAAAATGTAAATTGCACTGGAAAAATGATCATCTTTATCTTTCACAGAGGAGAGATGCTAGTCTTTATCACCTTCTTATATATTACATGGAAGTATTTTTTAAAAAATCACAGCACTGCCTCTGCAAGAAATCTGTATTAGCAGAGAGAGGCACTTTTCATATTTACATCTATATATTGTAAAAAGTAAAATCAAGCCAAACACTCAGCCATTTATAACCACGTGATCTTAACCATCTATGGGCTTCTGTGACATTGCAGACTCAGTGTCCCAAAACTCTTTAATAGCAAAGCAGTCCTATTATACATGGTTACTAATCTGCTCTGTGTTGTTTCTGCTATTGTGGCACTGCAAACAGGAAAACTGTGTTCTTTTCTTTAAATAACAGGAACAATAGAAATGCATAGTTATTCAATATCGTCCTGCCTTCTTTTACCTGAAGTACTATTTCCTGATGCTGTTCTTTTTTCAGCCATCGCTAAGAAATAAACCTGTAAGAAAGAGGGTCATATTATTTCTGAATCCAAAGTTTTCATAATTTCATGTTAAGTCTAATCTTACTTAATGGCTCTGTTGATGGCCATTAAGACGGCACCAACTGAATACAATTCACAGCTGATACTGTATTGGAAGGGCTGGCAAATATAAGACATAATATCCACATTTATTTGAGGCACTTTTCCAAGAAAAATAAAGCTCCCACTACTAGAAAAAATACAGGTCAATAAAAAAAAGTAAAAGGACTGACCTATACCTGACAGAGAAAAATAATATTTGCTGATGCCTGCTAGAATAGATATCCATGTTCCACTGAATGCCTACGAAAGTGGAAAGTGAAAGAATCAGAGAATAGATTCTTGTCTGGTGGGTCCCCAAATGGGGGCAGAGAGAGGACCAAACTGTCTGTATATTGTACAGTCCATTCTTTGTTATATGTAAAAGGGACGTACACTGGAACCAGAAGTTTTTTCAGAAATGTTTAAAGCAATAAAGTTAATGGTATAAAATATCCTTGAAAAGATCAGATTCTTATGGATATGTTATTTTGTTACAGGGAATAGAAGAGGAGCCCTTGAGGTCATTTTTCATGTATTTGCCTCCAAGGAAAACTTGCTAGAGTGTGTGAGGATTTAACTGCCAGAACCACCCTTCAATGTACCAAAGCGTGACCCCTTTTTTTTCATGTCAGCCTCTAGTACACAATTACAGCACCTTTCTCTAAAACAGAGAATCTGTGGCTTTATCAGTCTGCCAGGCAAAAAAAAACCCGACCCAAGTGTTTCTGCCTCATCCTGTATGATCAAGCTAAAATGGCATCCTGAATGTCTACATGCAATTCCTTTCCCCATCACCCACCACAAAGCAGCAGCCACTACCCTTAGTGCCTTGCACAGGCAAAAGCGCAAACAAACGCTTACACATCTGTGTCCTTTTCAGAAATCTCTCGCGTCAGCTTTTTGTTGTGAAGCTTACTGCAGTGACTGCATGTTGCTTAAATCTATGGCAGCCCGGAAAGGGGAGAAAGTAAAAGTGCCTACATAGTCCATGGACACAGAGGAGAGTGTGTCAAAATTTAACCCTGCTTTCTGGGCCACTGATATGGAGAAAAAAATCCTGTTAGACATGGGAGAATCAGAAAAGGATCAAAAAAGCTAGTGTGCTAAGGCCCATTCACACACAATCAGCATCAAATGAAGGACAGGGAAAAGGATATGGTCTTCCATTCTAGCCCTCAAACTTTCAAGATGAAATTTTTGAGATTCAGGATCTGAACTCTTTCCTACAGGCTGGTGTCTCCATCCATTCTTTTAACTATGACCCTTTCTGAAAGAGTAGCTGGAGGAGGTGGCAGCAGGAGCTAGCCCCACTGTGTGCGACAGCCAGCTGGTCCCTGTACCCGCCCAGGAACAGGGCAGTCAGGTCTTTTCTTTGCTTTGGAGGGGTCCAGCTGCCACACGTAGCACTGTATATAATCTACCCAAACACTGCTACAGGCAGTGCTTAATAGAGGGAGCAGATTCCAGGTCTTGCTTATCTTAGGTGAGTGCCTTAACCCACATGTTTCCTCTAAATTGAGCCTTCAACTGTTTTCTGCCTCATTTCAACAGGAGAAATGGTGAGTGCCAACACAATTACTTTCTTCAGGCTTATTCTACTGACAGATATTTTGAGATGTGGGTTTGTATGTTTAAGGGATGGGATGGAATTAAACCTGAATTTGCATTTCTAACAACAGTAGTTTACTTATGCGTTCATTACAAAAAGAGACACAATAACTCCCTCATGTTTTTAGAAGGAAGCAGTGGCATTAGCTGGTTTTTTGGAGCATCATCTACTGTGAGCATCATCTCAAGATGCTGAAGGATGCCTTGTAGGCAGAGTCTCCCTGGGTGTGAGCACTAAGGTGGACATGGAGTAACTTAGCTCTGCCAAGACAAGGATGCTTTTAGATATCTTCAGAGGCACATGGTTAACCCTATCTTAGGATAAACCTCTTTAAGGTTAGAAAAAGCTGAGATGGACAGTTAATACATAGACATACAAGTATATTCCATCTAAATTTTTTACAGATCTTGTCCTCATCATTTACTATGTTTGTCTCCCAAAGTCTTTAAGGTCATAGTGAATATTTTTCCAGGATGTAATATCCATGTGAGAGGTGAGGCAGAGTGCTCAAACCTCCATGCTCTAGACTGAAGAAGTTTGCAGGACTCGTGAAAGTAATTGGATTATGTGAAATTAGACAAAATGTGTATTAACCCAAGTAAATATGCTGTGCTGCTGTTGTGACATCTCCAGTGTTATTGCACAAGAAATGCCTTGCATATGTGGCACAGACTCTGCTTCACTCACCTGAGCAGAGAACTGAGTGCATCCCACAAATCAGAATTTTAAAAGGTAAATATCCAGCTTGCTCAGTAATAAGCAAGCGCCCCAGTGAATGTATGCTCATGAATCATGTATATATGTTACCTTATCCAGGTCTTGTAGGGCATCAAGAGCCCTAGAATTCTGATGTGGGCAATTTTCAACTAAATCTGCCAAGAAATATATTACTATTTTCCTTGTCAACATAACAAGTGAATTTTAAGGCCCATCCCTATTACCTTAGTCAGAGGATCTGATGACTGGATATAATTTTTATAGGAAGCCATGAATAATAGACTGCACAGTGCACTGTGGGACTTGGCCTCGAGCACCTTTAGATCATTCTGGTGATTTTAGCCACTCTGCATTACTTCACTTCATAAGTAATACCAATAATAAGAAAAAAAAAAGGAATTCTCAGATAGCAAAATGTATTTGCATATTCAGCCAGGGAACAGGTGACGGAGTCTGGACTGCATTCCTACAGAACAAGAACAGCTTCTTTGTCCTCTTTCTGCCATACATGCTACAGACCTTTCACAGTTCTGTTTGCATACATGCTGTGTAGTCTTTCTCACTTGATACTGCGGAACTAAAGGTAGGGAAAGTAACTAATATTGAGGTGTGAGTCCACAAGGTACTTTGTTAAATTTTCTTCCGCTAGCACTGACTTAAAAACAACAAAAGGGAGAAAGAGGCAGGAAGTTGGGATTCTATTACTTTTTTTTTTTTTAAAATACAGTTCATTAATCAATACCATCTAAGAAGGAGGAATAAATTAGCCAATTAAAAATAATGCTTTTTCGTCTAAAGGAATTTTGTAGCAAAGCAATGGAGAATAACTTGGAGTAATGTATATTGAACTGCAAGTCAGAATTGTAACAGCAAGTATACATTAGAGCTGGGAAAAAATTCAAGTCCATTAATTTTCTACCAGAAACACCCAAAGGAAATTCTTTTGCAAAAATATCCAAAACCAGTGTTTCCATTTTTCAATCAACTCTGCTCAGCAAATATATAAAAATTGGAAGGACATGCAAAACTACTATACAGTATTTTTAAAAAAAATAAAATTTACCTATAAAATAGTCATGCTTCTCAGTACTTATATTTAAGCAGCCTCCCAAGACCAGTTGTATTAATTTTAATGGCATAAATAGGCTTACAGACAGAAAGGGGTTCATGTGATCTTGTCGTAGTATAAAGTAATTGAAGAAGGTTGAGGATTTCTGGTACAGAGATCTAAACTGCTTAGTCATGTGTCAATCATCACCATGAAAAATCTTTTGACATTATATTAAACATACAAAAGAGGAAAAAAAGAAAAGCCATTTAAAATTATGGAAGGAGAAAGTGCTATTAGCAAGGCATATCACTCATCGCAGAAGTGGGGGGGGCTGTGTGCTGTAACCCCTTTCCTGCCAGTCTCGCAGGAGGACCTCCTGCTGGAGGTCTCGCTCTCCCAAATTTGACTGGTAGTGCAGTGCCGAGTGGACGACAGGAAAGAGGTCAACAAGAGCAGACCACGACCCGGGCAAATTGTCCCAAACATCCGCAGTTAAACTATGATAAACCTTTCCTGCCTTTTCTGTCCTTCTGCCACAGGTTCCCTCCCCTTTGTGCCTGCTCTGGCTCTCACTTAGCCACCCCATGGGCACTAAAGCCATGAAAGCCTACCTGCCAAGACTGGAAACAGTTTTCTACCCATTTAGTTCTCTGAACCAAATTGCTGTTGTGTCAGGCAATTGTCAGCTAAGGCGTGAGGGAGAGGGAACAGGAACAGACTGAGGGAAGAATAGGCAAGGTGTAGAGAGAGCCACAACTGCCCCTAATGAGATTTGCTTGGATTGCTCTAGACAGGTTCTCTCAGAGGTTGTACCATTTTCCTGTGGCTCACTATTACCATCTGCCTTTTTTTCAATTACATTAGAGCCCCAACACAATGTAAATGGTTCCACAATAAAAGGAACTGTATCGTCATAAGCTGTCCCTTGTAAACTTTTGGTTAAAGAAAAGCATGGAAAATATAAATTCTAATGCTTCTTTCTATACACAAGTATTAGAAACGAGCAGAAAAACCTTCAGAAGGGGTTAACTTTGTCACTGAAAGTACACCTACTGCAATACAAACCTGGATAAATTAGTGAGGACAATAGATTCCTCTGAGCTTGATAAGCTGATAACAGGAGACATCTGAGCTCTCATGTTTCAGGGGATGCTCAGTCCCTAGTTGAATTACTGTTGTTTTTTCCAGAGCAGCCAGGGCCCTGTAAGTTTGACTTTATGTGACAGCTCAAGCACATATTCTTAACAAAGGGCAGGCATGTGTTTCAGGTAGAAACACAAAAAAAGACACACACAGTCTTGAAAACAATAGAACAAAAGGGGTTTTTTAAGAAATGGCAAATTAATTACTGTGTAATTCCAAGTTTAAAAGCAGTTGCTTAATACAGTCCGATAGGTGCAAATCATGGCACAGCCTTAGAGGTTAAGCCATGTATATGTGACAATACAGTAATTTCAGCTGTGAACAACAGCCAAAATGTTCAGGTTCAGGATATTTAGGGTCTTTGAAGAGTAAATAAAGTAGCTCAGGTTCTCACCCGGAAGCATGTGAAAACCAAATGTCCTTACTGGAGAGAACTGTCACACTGCTAGGCATCTCAAGATTGTGATCAAACAAGGACATCTTCAGAGCAGAAAGGCAGAAGAGTAATAAACTTGGACAAACATACCAACAAAGTGTTCAGAAATCACTCAGAGCCAGGGAGTTGGATGCCATACCATTAGATGTATGTAGGGGAATATTAAAGTTTAATTTAGCAATACTTTGAGTTAATACTTTACAGATGCCATTTTTCAGTAGTGTATGTTATATGTCACTGAAAACTGTCTATGCTAATGCATATTAAACTGTTATCCATTGTCAGATGTTAAAACATTAGGTTAAAAAACATACTTGTTTCTGTATATGTGCCCTTCAGGCTAATTCCATCTTCTAGCAAGAGTATCTCAAAGCACTAAGACTGAGCATTCAAGATAATAGTTTTCTTTATGGATCTTCTTCTCTTAGCAGTGCAGCAGATGAAGTAACAAGGAATCTGCCCAGCAGGTGAATTTCTATTAAAGGCTTTCTGTGTCTTGGCAGTGGCTCACAGCATTGATATTCTTTCACAAAACACTTTGTGTCAAGGAATCAGCATTTTTCTAGTGACAAGTCATTTAATAAGAAAATTCCTGACGTGGTCCAAGTACAATGCCTAAACAACCATGATGCAGTTTGGGTGGTTTAAGAAGCGTGCCAGAATGTAACATTATTGCCATCTGTAAAAAAATCTTCAGCGCACACAAAGGATGGTGCCTCACTGGAGAAAACAAGAGGTTATTGTCTTTGCAGCCTCATGATTTAGTTCTCCCCCCGCAAGCTCTCACAAGGCAGAACATTTTCCACATGTTCTAGAATCACTCTTCTGAAATGGGAGCCTCACGCTTCCTGAGCTAAACAGCTACAGCCCTGGCTGACACCAATGCCTGCTTTAGCCGGTCATTAGTCAGTGCATTATCAGAACTGCCCTGTAAAAGCATGATGACATCAAACCACAGTTTCACACCAGTGGACACATCCAATCTGCTCACGTGAAGAATGCATTTGTTTCACATCCATCCCAACCGGCTCTTATATTCCATGGTGCTTAGCAAATAGAGTCTCGTGCAACCCAAAGTACGCTCCAGGCTGATGCTTAACATATTATCCTCTAGTGAAAAGACTTCTCAGACTGTCAAATAAATTCTTCTTAGGACACCATCCTAAGTTTCCATTAAGCTACAGGAAATAAAATATTTTATAATGTATTTCCAAACATATAGTCATTTGTCCGCTGAGTGCCCCAGGAATGTTTACAAACTGGATTCGATGAGAATGCGGTGCAGGCTGGATAGTAAAGCAGCTCCGGTTAAAAGGACAGTTTAAGGATTTAGGGCAATAATGGTCCAGTTTATAGAAGTAAGGAGGCAGAGGCCATAGAAAGGTAAGGGCTGAAAATGAAGTGTAATGAAAACTACAATTGCACTCAGTTGTTCTGTAGAAATGAGCAACTTCATCCACTCCTACCTTCCCCTGTTCCCTAGAAGGTCCTTGTTATAGCTGCAGTTTATAATGTGGATCATTCAAAGGTAGAAAATTTTCCTGGGAAATGGGCAAGTATTCAAACTACTCAGGTAAATTGGAACCATAAATAAACCGTCCCAAATACTTCAGGGGGGAAAAAAAGTGTTGGAAGGGGAGGAGCTTCAGATTATAAAGGGAAGAAAGACAGATTTTTTTATTAAGGTAATAACAGAAATCTGAGTTTCTGTTCCAGCTCTATCACAGGCCTTTTTGTGACCCTGACCTATGATCTGAATTTGTTTCTCTTTAAGTCAATAAGATTTTTGCCATTGTCTTGCCAGGAATCAGCATGATTTAAGAAATTTCACCAGTGCTTGTTGACCTTGTATCCATCATACAACAGCACGATGCAGAGACTCCTGACACCGGTTGCAGTCTAGCCCCTTCCCATGCAGAGATCCTAGCTGGGGATGGAAACGGGCGTTACCCAGTGCAGTGCTGTGCCCATGCTAGTAATCTCTCCCTCTCAGCCTATCTACACAAGACACATTTTGACATTATAACAAAGAGCCTAAATGAAAGGCAGACACTTGACACTCGGACAAGGCAACTAGTCATTCCACAGGACTCACCTAGCGCAGTAAGCTACGGTGCAAATTCACACATAATCTAAAACTTAATTGCAGGAGTTTGTTTCAGTTTTCTTTCCTTCTGTAGGAATTACCAACCATTTGTTACTGTGGGTGTGGGACACTGAAATCACCAATATTTTACCTAACCTACTGAATCTAGATCACTACACTCTTGACCTGATTCAGCTGAGAGCTGAACAGCTTTCCCACCTCACCACTGCCTCCCTTTGCTTTACTTTAGAAGGGGTATCTTCCAAACAAAATAATTCTCTTTGCTGAATGAAAACATTTTTGGTTTAGGTCTAGCACAGCCTAGCACACAGGTTTGAGCCCTGCCTCCATCATTTTCACAATTCACCTTCTCCTTGGAGTTCACCAAGTAGGAGGGGAGAAGCAGGGTGCCCACAGGATAGGTGGCATGCAAATTAACGTAATAAAGAGATGCCTGTGTGAGATCTCCATTCTCATGTAATGAGTCTTCCAGCTGAGTTAATAGATAATCCTTCTTAATTTCAGTCAAACATCTTCTTTTTATTTTAAGAAAATCATGCAGCAGAAAACCATTCTAATCTTAGTAGCCGAGTGCTAAGCCATATCACTTTTCTAATCAAGCAGCTTTTATCTGAGGCTGTTTTCACGCAAGGAGAAGAATAAAACTAAGGGACCTGCAGTATTATTCAGGTTGCTGTCTCTGACTTTCCAAATTATCTAGGACGAGTTCCTTCACCAGCTTGTGTCTGTTTCCTCATCTGTAAAATGGGTACCATGATATTGCTCTGCTCTCTCGAGTGCTTCGAATTTTGTGGAATTTTGTTCACAGTCACAGTTGGGAAATGGCACCGGAACTTTGCAGAAAATTTGTGCCAGAAGACATACTATAAAACGTGAGATTTGCAGCAAGTCTGAAGAATATATTGCACATTACATCAAATGCAGTTGAACATTCATTAGACAGTATCAGCGGGTATTTATCTACTTGATTTATTCTGTTCAAATGACACTCCTGGCTCCAACAGCATTTACACCGTCATATGGTAACGGAGACCCAGGTCATGGAAGCTTTACTGGAAACTAAAACTTTTAATAAAAATATGTCATGTTCATGAGTGTTTTCCAGGATTTCATACTTGCTCCTGCTCCAGCAGTAATGCTATTTTCTGTTCCGTGGGCCAAATGCTAGGAAGCCTTTTCCCCAGCTTGTTTTTAATAATACTTTTTCTGTGAGAGTCACGCTGGGTTCATGACCCTCTTGGCTTGCAGGAAGGGACGGGGCTCTCAGCCGCCCCTCGCCCACCCCTCTGCAAGAGTGACGTGTGTGGAGCGTGGTTCTCTGCCCTCCTGCCTGGGAACCAGCGGGGCCTGGCGTCTCTCCCACTTGGCAGGAGCTATCGATGCTCCTCCTGCCCCTTTCCCTCCTCTCAAGAGGGCCGGAGATGCTCGCTTCTCTCATTTCGGCCGGGAGGGAGGGAAGCGTGGAGTTTCAGCAGCAGATGAAGGCCCAGGGGACATCCAAACGTGGGAAGTGCTGGTTCCCAAGGTCCCTCTGACTAACAGGGCTCCCCAGCCCTTCCGTGGGAAGGCAAAATGTCACGATAGACCGAGGCCATGACAGTTCCATGAGAGAGGGCAGGGCCTTCTCTCTGCCTGCGTTCTCGTGGTGGAAACCCTCCTCTTCCTTCATCCCCTCTGCACACCCGCTCATGAACACCGCAAGTGCGGGGACACTTGGATCCCGGGAATTACTCAGTTGCTCCCCATGAAAGACGTGCCCTTGATGACTGCCACAAAATAGGACAAGAAATGTCTTTTTCCCGCCCTCCCCTGTACAGCAGCAAGTGCCACAGTCAGGGAGCCATTTGTCGTTGTCACGCTGCGTTCTGGCATTATTACAACATTAAACTTGAATTATGGAGCTACGAAAGGACAGTGGGTTTTAGAAAGCAGGAAGATAATCTTACACTGCCATACCTTTACATGCTTCCCGAGATTCTAGGTAAACAGCTAAATGTAATTTTATGGGCACTGCAGCATCCTAGCAAGATGTTTAGGTAGGGAACTGTGAATTTATTTCATTTTTAAACCAGAGTTTCCTCATCCTGCTGCACAACATTTTTGTTTGTTTCACAACTGTAGTCCTAAAGTGCTTTGCACCAAATAGCAAAGCTACCAGGACATCTTTTCTGAGAAATTTTCAGAAGCTTTCTAGAACACAGTACTTCCCAATTGTGGAGGGGGCACCTCTAAAAGCAGCAAGAGTCTCTGCAAAATGAGGACTTGAAGTAAATCCATACTCATTAAAGAAGCTTAACAGAAAAAAAAAATTCTTTTTCTTTCCCAGAGAAAACAGTCTTTTTTTTTCCTAGTTTTCACATATTTTTTTTTTCTAAGGAATCTGGAAATTATATTTTCAACAAAAAAAATAATTTTAAGTTATAAATTTAATACTGCAATTTGGGACATCTTGTATTTCATGAACATTTTTTACTTTCATCAGAAGCAGACATATTTCATTAAAAAAAAACCTTAGCATTTAATTAAAAAAATTAATTTCAAAGAAAAATTTGGATCTGACTGTTTCTGGGTTTAATATCTTCTCTGGAATTTCGACTGCCATTTGAAAAGAGTTTCCATACCTCTACTTACATACAGCCACAAGCGTTTCTAATAGAAGCATTCAGTAAAAAGTCATTCTGCAGATAGAAAATCTATCACAACTTACATTAAAGGATTATAGCCCAACTTTGCAAATTATCCATCAGATTTTTTTCAAGAGAAACTCAGAGCTAAATAATCTATGGTTCAGAGAATGGAAGTCACCTGGTTAGGCAATGGATCAGTGGTAACAGATAATTGATCCGGCTAAACAGCAGATTAAAGATAAGGTTAATAGCAATATACAAAAATAATCCACAACAAACTAAAACACTGAAGTTTTAATGATGGGTACTTAGCACACAGATCAAAGCTAATCAAACTAAGTTTTACAAATTAATTATCTGAAAAGTTTAACAGTAAATTATCTGTAGATATGCTGTGATATTTTTGTACTGTTTAATGAATGTATGACTACATTTTAGCCTGGGGTTTATTCACAAACTGGTGAATGAACACTCATTATTTATGACTGCCCCTGTGAATCAAGCAGGACAATTTCTCTTCCAGAACTGGGTGACCTGCACTCTGTAAAAAAAAAGAAGAATCCTATTTTCCTACTCTGAAATGATTTGCAAAAACTCAGCCTATGTTCAGTAAACTTTACACCAACAAAACAGAAAGAGCTTTTAAAAGATTATCCTGAGAGAACATTTTTGTACAAACATTTCTGTAACAAGTTCCTTGGTTTTCCTGATACTCTTGCTTTCAAATATACTCATGAATAAAATCTCATGCCCCGAAGTTGTGCAGACACACGAATAAGACGCCAAAGGGCAGTAAGCTTTATTGTCAGGAATATTTACAAACATTATTTGGCTACAGTTACCAGCAGCTGAGCCATACACACCTTGCAGCTGCCACGCACACAAGGAAGTGCATCAAAACCTTTTTAGAGGCAATTGCAGCAGAAAGGAGAAGCGAGGAGAAAGGTGCATATTATATTATATATACAGGTTTAAAAAAAAAAAAACCACACCACTTCAAGATGACTTACTTATTCTCTGGGAAGAAACTTCTCTCTACAGTCTGCGAGTTCAGCATTTTGATGTTCCAAGGCGGTGGAAACTTAGGCCTGCAGGGAAATTCCTGGCGCAAGCTTCCAGTGGCAGCGAATTGTTTTTCTGACAAGAAGCAAGAAGTGATGAAGGATGTTCTTAGGTCATGAATTAGTTTCAGTTTCCTCACTACTATCAGATACTTAAATTAAAATAAAATACTCGCAAAGTTTAAGAAAAAGGAAGAGGCAAAGATTTCCTGTAATAAAAGTAGATATATAGGAATTACATCTGCATTTAACACTTGCCTATCATGTGATTTCATACACCTAAACTGGCATGGGCTTGTGTAAGACCATAGCCTCACACCAACATAGTAACAACACATACGAGACACAGTTTCTCCCTGCAGCCGAAGAGAAGGGCTGTTCTGTGGTTCAAGGCCTTCTTTGCAGAAGTTGCAGCTCCATTTCCAAAAACCCTCAGCAGAATCTTTTCCTCCAAACTATTCAAACTTTATCTGAACCTGTGGTAAGAAATGGTAAGAGAGGAACTAGGTTTCCAGCAGCTTAGGGACAACTCCAGTGTATATCTCCTTTACATCAGTAACAAACAACACGATCTCCCAGCACTCCCCACGCGTGCACAGAACCATGACCTGTTTGGCCCCTGGAGAAGAAGCAAGAGGATGGAAGTCCTCAAAGAATTCTTTTATGACCCTAGGGTCACCGGATCATCACAGGGTCATGGGAAAACTCAGGCTGGAAGGGACCTCAGGAGGTCGCTAGCCCAGCTCAAAGCTGGGTACACAGATCTCCATCGACCATAAACCAGCTCACAGCTGGGCCTATTTTTGGACCCTTCTGTACTACTGTCTCTATGAAATTGCCTGGTAGGTTGTACCCCATCCTAGCAGATCTGACTATGGTGATCCATGACTTTGTGGCCACCAGAACAGGTCAATCCCAATCAGATACATCTGAGGAGTTCAGTGAGTACCAAAGACAATACTCTATGTCCTTCAAAAACTCTGCTCGTTCTCTTTGTTTAACGTGGAAGACAGATAATAGCTACCTGAGAGCCTTCCTTCTCCTCTGTTTATGATTTTGTCTAAAGGCAGTTTTGTACCACAGTGCTGAGACTATTTACAAATTAAGAGAAATAGCACAGTTAGGTGTCAATAATTCTGCACCTAGATTAGAAGAATTATTCTCTTCTGAGACAAAACCAAGACACTACTCCTCAGAAGATTCTTTATGCAAATAATCATATCCAGTCATGTATACGCAAGTGTAAGATAGGACAGAGAAAGGAAAAGAAAACCACAAAACTGTACATTGGTCATCCTGTGTCATCTGCAGACAGGAGAATAAATAAGAAAGTGGAAAATGTCATTAATTCAACTTACAAAATTAGAGATGAGTTCTTATAAACAAAGAATGTGGGAACATACATAACACCACATCATCATTCTTACATTTTATTTCAAGAATAAAATCATACCTGATGATTCACACTTGGCCTGTTGCAGCTCTTTTCCTGCATTCTCAATGTCTTCTGAATTATGGACTGTGTTTCTCACCAGAAAACTGTATTTCTCTTTCTCCCTTTGGAATCCTGTCACTGCTTTTAAACTGAGGACTAGAGGAAAACATCAGCACCCTCACTTATAAAAGGCTGCTGGTCTGCCATCTCACGCAAGGGTACCAAATTAGGCACTCATGGATTTCAAACAATGTAAGCAAACATGATCTCCTTTTCTAGTTAGGTATAGTTTCTGCTGCTTCCTCTGCTTCCTGAAAGAAACTGTGATATTTTTCTCTAGTGAACCAAATATTGTCTGGCTGTCTTTCATTTCCATCCTTCTTCGAGAGACTTTCCCACCTGCTGAAAGCTTCACAGAAAATTGAGGTGGGAGTTTACAGATAGCATCTGCAGTATGCAAGCCCCAAAAATACAAGGTGAAAGTAGGGAGCAGGAAGAAAGAAACAACAAGAATAAAATGGTTTTTTTCTAACTGTTTTCTGTAAATAAATAGCAGCTCTTTCAGGGCAGCCCAACAACTGACAGAGCAGGTGATAGACCTCACCTACAAATGATCTCTCTCTTACATTTCTTACATATGGGACAAATTATCTGGCAGGTTTTGCATACTCTCAAGTTTTGGACAGAGCGGATCAGGGTCATATAAGAGAAAAATAGCACTAAATACCCCAACTCGTGACACTAGTTTATGATCTTGGACAAGGAGAATGATTTTTTTCCTCCATTGAAAACTTGACTCTACGATCTTCAGTAAGTCACCTCACCTTCCTGTGCTTCCATTGCTCATCTGTAAAGTCGGGACAATAGCATTTTCCAGGTATACTGTGAGGAAAAAATACATTAAAGACTGGGAGATTGCCCAGGTAGTACAGTGGTAGGAACACAAAGGAGCCAAAATAGAGTTTTGCTATTGAAGGTTGTCATTAAAATACTGAGTAGTGCTCCTTATTAGAGCTGGCTGGAACACTTCCCATCAAATACACACCGATTTCATCATTTGGCTTTCATCAGAGCCAAAAGCTTTTAAAAAAAAATCTCAGTTTTGACAATGTTTTTGAAGGAAAGGTTTCTTTGATCCAGGCTGGACACTTCAGTTATTTCCAGAGACAGGGGTCAGGTTTTTAAAAGCATCTAAGAGGTTTATCTTTGACCCTATGAAGAAGAAAAGGTTGAAACCTAAAAGGCTACTATGCTACACAGTCATCATTGTCCAGCCAGTCCTGCCACTCCTGACTCAGAACACACTGGGGAGAAGAACTCTTGTGCTAAGCAAAGAAAGTGCCTCTTCCAGAAAGGCCATGGAAATGAAACTGCTGGGCAGGGTTTTCAGCAACTGCCAGCTAATCCATTCAGAGTCAGCCAAAGGGCTTGGTCTGACCTACCAACTTCAGCGGCATAAGCAGGAGCTGCAGCCTGGTTATTTAAACCTGCATCTGCAGGCCCATGCAGTTGCCTTCCATCGACGCTTTTTTTTCCCCCCCCGCCATCCCACATCAAGGATATACAATTCCACTTACGCAACATAGGGGCAGTTTAACCTGGGGGGGATCTGCAAGATTTTCCTTCAATTCCTGCATGCGCACTTTGAAACAGGGTCCCTCACGCCCAGCAGTTCAACTCACACCATTGCATTTTTGTTGGTTTGGTTTGGGGGTTGGTTGTTTGGGTTTTTTTAGGAACTGGCGGTAATTTGTGTAACCTGATTTTAAAAAAAAACCGATATGCTGGTATCAGCTGCATTAGGGAGCGTATCGATGGATGTGATGGCCTCATTGTCTAGCTTAACGCATAATACACAGGGATCGTGGTAAAAAAATCTGGGGGAAAAAAGAAAAAAAGCCCCAACCGCCCCCCAGGCCCCCACCCCACCCGTCTCGTCACCCCCT